>NW_012115533.1:4512085-4540651 GCF_000951035.1 Colobus angolensis palliatus
GGTTTTAATGTTCTAAGTCTGTTTATTCTGATATTTTTAGAATTTTAATTTAATATTTTCTCCCAAAGCATCCATATATTCAAGAAATTCTGATACTTGTAGCAACTAAGATTCATACCACACACAATACTACTTCATAGATCCAGTTGAATTTTAATGTTTCTGAAGAAAATTCAGATAATAGTCGTAACAGATGACACTTTCCAAGATATGGAAGATACATAAATTTTCTTTTCTAGTGGTCAGCAAAGGTCATGACTAAGACAAAAATTAAGTGCCTCTTCATTTGATGGAGGATCCCTAGTATCTCACATACAGCAGCCAAAGCATAAATTGTTCAAGGTGCAGTTTGATAACGATTTCACTAGATGGTGCTGGTATAGGCATGGCATCATTCAGAATATAAGTGGAAATGTGTAGCTTGTGTTTACTGAAATCTGTAGAGTAAGTTTGTTTTCCTTTTCTCCATCTGATTTGCTCAAGTAACTAAAATAAAAAGAGAATCTTTTAGAAATGTAACCATAGATAACATTAGGGACGATAAAACAAACTAGGCTACATAAAAGACAGTCATGGCCATTATTCCCTATATTCAAGGTGTTTTGTGTTCAGAAAGAGTGTAAAAATGTGGACCAGACTTAATTATCCATGAATGTTAACTTGCTCCAACAGACACAAGTTATGTCAGAACTGAGTGCGTTTCAGATTATGATGCTTTCAGCTATTTTTTGTAAGCACATGAACAAATTCATGAATAGCATTTAAGTTTTATAGAATAGATTATGAATGGAAGTTGGAGATAAAATAGAGAGAAGGGACTCGAACATGAAGAAACTACATGGAAGCCTTTTTGAATATGATGATCCATTGTCAATTATTTTGCATGTTAAGGCTTGAAGTTGATTCTTTAGGTCTTGACATCTCTATTCTAACCCAATACAGTTCATCCTTCTTTAATGAGGTGCAATTTTTAAGTCAAACTATGTTGATAATTAAAGGGAGCATCACATGCTCAAGAATTACAAGTCCTTATTTGAGGAAGTTTGTTAGCAATGTTGAACTCTTGCTGTATTAGATTCTTATTGCTAGCGTAACAGATTACCACAAATTTAATGATTTAAAATAATAAATATCTTGTCTTCAGGTCTAGAGATAGGGATTCTGACACAGATGTCACCGGGCTAAGACCAAGGTGTTTTCAGGCCAATATTTCTTCTGGAGCTTCTAAGGGAGAATGTGTTTTCTTGAGTTTTCCAGCTGTTAGTGGCTGCCTGCATTTCTTGGAGTGTGACCACTTCCTCCATTTTGTAAGCTATCAATGGACAGTTGAGAATCTTTCTCGTGTCACATCATTCTGACTCTGACCCTTTGACTCCTTCTTTCACATTTAACGGGTTCATTGTGATTACATTATATCAACTTGGATAATCCAGGATACTCTCTTTATTTTATGATTATCTGATTAGCAATCTTACTTCCATTTGGTGAGTTTAATTCTCTCTTTTCATGTAACATAACATATTCAAAGGTTTCTGGGATAAGAAAGTGGACCCATTTTTGCCTTCTACAGTTGCAAGCAATTCTCCAGGATTTTTTTTTTTCTTAGTATAATTTTACCCATAATGTGACCAGGTTGACAACCCAGCTCTTTTGGCTGCCCATTCTGAAAACATTTAGAGATATTAAAATGATTCTCTTCCTTGGAAGGTCTTTAAGCTTGGAAAACATCTTACAAAAGCACATCCATAGCCCAGTGAGGCTTGGGATATAATAATCACTATTTGTTCTGTAATTTGGCTTTGATACGTCTTAGTGCACACAGATAAGGCATTTTAAGGGTAGGGATGGGAATGTCTACTGGAGAAATAAGAATTGAAAATAGATTCAAACACTAAAGATGGGCACAAGTCAATGAATTCTGGAAAGATCTGTAGGACACATAGGATATTCACCATATATGAGATTACAGGGATTTGTAGTTCAGCAGGCAATCTTAGGATACGTAACTGAAAGAAATTGAGTGTGTCTATAAAAATAGTATCATAGAGTTCAGAATTCAAGAACCAACATTAAAAAATTCTAATGAAACAGACAGTGCCATCAAGAATGTTTACTTACTCTTAGCAGGGTATATGAATCACAGGTTTATGGGTCATAGTCTAGTACTTAGTTAGGGAAATATTTTAGGACAAGTTGCAATTTCCAAAATAACTGAATTACTGAGAGGCAATATAAATGGAGACTGTAATAGAAGAACTTCTATTTACTAGATGTGAGAACATAATTTAGGAAACTGGAAAATGTAAAAACCAAAATATTGAAAGTGAGACCCTAAGTAACAATTCTAGTAGTACCACTCACTATTACCTCCTGAGTACTGTGTAAAAATTAATGAATATGCTCCTACTTAAGTGAAATCTATTTGAGACATGGAACTTAAAATTAGCTGATTCAAGTAGACTAAGTAGGGGATTGTGAATATTTGTAAGAGGAAATGTGGGAATGAGAGGCAATATCAAAGTATTTTAAAGATCTATTTTACAATTAGGGAAGCATATCTTATAGTATTGTTATATAATTTGTGAATTTTGTTTATAAATTATAAGTTTCACAGCAATAACCAAGTCTTTGTCATTTTAATTCTCTCTCCTAAGACAATGTCTAGGATAATGTTTATTCATGGAAACAGATGCCTTCTCTTTCAGGTTATCTATCTTGGAAATTTTACCTCTCCTAAAACACTTTGTTTATCTGTTTGTTTGTTTGATGTATTAATGGTTTATAAATATATGTTGGCCTTAATTTGACTGTGGATTTCTGAAGACAATTGTTGGCCTTTAAATATAACAATTGTGTTGCATAAAGGGGAGACTATAGCAAACATGTAAAGACGTTATTGGAGATAAAAATAAATTTCAGCATTTAATTATTTGTAATAATTAAGACACCTATTACTTCTGCTATTTCTGATGTTTATTCTTTTAATTAAATTCTCATCATTCAAAAAAAAATTACTATTGATATGTTCTAACCCTGTGCTTATTGCTGTAACTTGTGAGCAGTTTAATATTACTGTTTCACCTTACATCATTTCTTATAGTTGTTTACCAAGTCCACTTTATATTTTTATTTCTTAAATAAAATTATACTTGTTTTACTGGACTTTTTATGTGTTAAAATACAATTTGAAAAACAAATAATTATTCTAGCTCATGTCAACATAGGTTTAACTATTTAAAAATCTCTCCTTTGTATCATTCTCTGTGATGATCTGGGCCTTTTATCCATTCTGATATCATGATAGATGATGAATAGGTAGGCAGATAGATTCGTTAGTTCATTCATTGATTACATAAATGTACCAAAAATCCCCAGAGTACAAATCAACATTTATGCATATGAATAGGTCAATTCTAGCTCTTTAGTATTTACAATCTAAACAATATTAGAAAGTATATGGACATAAAATGATTCCATAAAAAGAAAACTACATTAGAAAATACCAATATATTTCAAAATATAAAAACTTTTCCTATTTACCACACACTTCCTTTTGCTTTAAAATATTTTATCTTCATTATTTTCTAATATTTTATTATTATTTCTTTTTGAGGTGAGATATGATATCAGTTAGTAAATAGCAGAGATAAAATTCAGATTATCCTCTACAATGTTTGTGATCTTTTCTAAGTACCACTGAATTAGCTGTGTATAAGACAAACAAAAGGCAGTTTAGAAGGATTAGTGGAAGTAAATTTGTTTATTTACTGATGTGGTAGAGAAGATTTTCACAAAGACATGTAACTTGACTAGGGTATAAAAGGTTGATGCAGTCTAGATGCTGAGAATGAGAAAGCTAGTCATTATAGGTACAAAACAGAATAAGCAAGGGCATGGAAATAGAAGTTAGCCTAGAATGTTACCAGAACAGTAACAGCGAGTGCAAAAGTCTGCTTGAATCATTCGACTTCACTTTTTTTTTTCATCTCAAATTCAATGCTAAACCTTTATCCAATCAGCCTATCAGGTCAGGAATTACTTTCAGGACAGACAAATTACTTTTACCCAGCATATAGTTCCTAAATCTAATGCCAGAGTGGTTTGCTTTTCTTCATTTGTAAACAATTTGGTGTCTGAAGTTAGAATTATTGGATCCACACTTTATATAGGAATATATTAGATGTTTAAATTACATGGCATTGTGTATGTCACACTCCAGCAGGCTCATTCCTTAAAGGATAAAGTTAGTCATGAATAAAATTCTTGTACTAGAAACACAGATGCTTGATGAATATACAAGGGTAAGTAAGTGAAATATATATTGCTGAAATGAGGAGGGAGCTGAGATTAGACAGCCTACCAAGGAGACAAAAAGGCTTCTCAAAACTCATTATTTAAAATAGAAGTGCACAAATGGTCACCTTTTATTGTATAGTCTAGCTTTTCATTTCATTTGCTACGAGGGTGGCCAAGAGGCAAAATGCCTGTTTTGACATATACCACTCAAGTGTGAAAGTAACCTTTTGCTTTAATAATTTATTCAAGCTCTAGTGTGGTGTTTTAATTGGCCAATGCTGCCCTAAGTCCCGCAGTCTGCCAAAGAATATCGTACTTGTAAAACATAGTTTTGTTTTAATTTATTTCATTTTAATATAGCATTAATATTAAATCTGTTTTACATCACAGTTGCAATTAATGAGTGTAATCAGTGTAAAAATTTGAATGGTATTTGCAGCTGCTGTATGCTAGGGCTGTAAACATTTTGAATATTATAAAAATATTTTTCTAGAATTAAAAAGGAGATGTGAATCCCAAATACAGTTGATATTGAGAAGTTGATTTTTAAAAATATTTCTAGCACCTATAGTTTTTTTTTAATGTTGATGTAACTAATTTTTCCTTTCCCTCATTTTGTAATTTTTACATTCAATTTCTAGCAATATAATTAGGTACGGAAAATTTTTTTGTTCTTCTGACTTCAAATAAAATCAATTATGGTAATAATAAGAGAACAAACAATTGAGACATATAGACATTCTAATCATCTTCTTTTAAAAGTAGTAATATGGACTATAAATTATTTAAAATTACATTAACCTTAAAGACTCATTTTAGTTCAACATTGGGAAAGATGAGAGAAATAGTAACACATGTCCTCAGAAGATTTTGTGACATAAAATTCAGCTGTAGGTAAACTTTGTCATACACTGATATTTTAACACCCGAGGCAATTATGTGTTATTTTTACTTACTTTGAAATTTAATAAGTTATCTTACACTTTAGAATCACTCTTTCTGCATAGGAAAGAGTATTTAATATTTTAGAAGTAAAGACTTAAAAACTATTGGAGAAACAAACATTTGTTTTATATGAAAGTATGAATATTGTACAGATATCAAAGACACTTCTCAAATCTGAGTATTGACAATTTTAAAGTGTTGACAATCAAGTCCCCCAGCCATTTAAAAATTCAGTTATCTTTATTTTTAAGAGTAAATCAACCTGTTCTTGTGTCTATGTAAATTATTCAAATTAAATTTATTGTTTTCCAAATTTTTAAAATTTCAACTTTTTTATTTTTGTCTAATGTGAAAACTGAAAATAATTTAACATAAGTTTGTCATCCCCTAAAAATTAGCTCATTTCTCATCCTCACCTTGTGCTGTCATCCACCAAAAGACTGAGTGAAAAAGGAAAACTTCCGCTATAAGAGTAAATCAGTTATCCCCAGTGGAATTTCCATTTATACCTCATAGCTATCTAAATGTTACTATTTGAGATTATCCTTTGAGTTCCAATGCTGTGGTCATATATATAGTGTTAAGAACCAGATTCCAAATCAGGGCTACAATATACAACATGATTCAAGTCACTTGTAACAGATGTATTTGGTAGTTGTTAAACGTATTTAGGTATTGGATTAAATTGGGAAAAGTGTTAATTATTTCAGCTTTATTTTTCAGGTATGAGGAATCAAACCATGATATTTTAAATTTCATCTTTCTTTCCATCTAGTATTAGTTACTCAATTTGAATTTGTAGGATGCCTCACTATTATATTATAAAAATGTGGTATATATTACTAAGGCAGTTTTCATTATATTTAAAAGTATATGAAATATGAAATAATTGAATTCCATTAAAACATTTAATATATTGAAAATTACAATTATGTGTAAAATGAAAGTTTATTGGGGTGGTGGCTACCTATAGTCTCAGCTACTCCAGAGGCTGGGGCAGGAGGATGGCTTGAGCCCCAGCTTCTGAGTCCAGCCTGGGCAACATAGCGAGACCATGTCTCTTAAAAAAATGCATATATAAAAGTTGATTTAATTGTTATTTTTGCACATCATATTTGGAAAACTTTATGAGGTTTAATGTAAATATAAACTATTAATATTTATTTTGGTTAAAACAATATAATGAAACACTTGGAAAATAGAAAAATATACAGTATGAAAATCATACCAGATTACCATAGGCAATGTGACATTTGTTGAACGTGTTTAAAGTTTTTATTTTTTAAAATTTCTTTTGTCATTTTTGTAAGTTGCATTAGAGTATTTGTAAAATTTTAGGGAATTTTTAAATCATAGTTTTTAGACTGGGTACTTTTAATCAGATACATTTAGAAGAAAATTTCTGTGAAACATTCTATTAATAAAAATGAAAATGAGTATTTTTATTAATAGAATAATAAAATTATTCAGTTTTATAATTTGGTTTATGATTTGTATGAAGATACATAACAATTTTATGTATCTAGATTGTTGAAATGTTGTTTTATTTTTATAATTATGTGTAATACCAAAATTACCATTTTTGAATGTAAACTTTTGCTTATAATTCCAATTATTTCAATGAAATAAATTTAAGAAAGAGAATAATAGAATATTAGTAACTCTTTTAAAAATTAAAAATCTATTATGATGGTTAGTTTTATGTGTCTGCTTGGTTGGGCCACAACATGTCTAGTTGAACTATTAAACATTATTTCTGGGTGTGTCTGTGTAAAGCACAGTTTGCTCAAACAATTGGGTAAGGCATTACCCAATCAATTGAAGGCCTGAATATAACAAAAAGGTGGAGGAAGGTTGAATTCCCACTCTGCCTAACTGTTTCATCTGAGTTATTAGTCTCCTTCCTTCAGGGGTCTTTTTTTCTCAGTCCTTTAGACTGCAATCTGCACCATTTGCTTTCTGGCTCTCAGGCCTCTGAACTATACAAACAGTTTTCATGGGATTCCAACTTGGAGATATAAGGACAGATAATGGACTTCTTAACCTCCACGATCACCTCCAAAATCACATGAACCAATTTCATAAAATAAATCTCATTCTATCTATCTGTCCATCATCTACCTTTCAGTTCTCTATATTTTCTATGGGTCATGTTTCTTTGGAGAACATTGATTACTACCTTAGATACCTAAAGTAAATATTTAAAGATATTTCTTCATTAATTTAAGATGGAAATTACATTACAGAAATCATGGTTATTTCTGTTGTTTTTCTTGCTTTCCTCATGATCTATTCTCCTTGGTATTGTGTCATCATTTTCTTTATTCTGATTTGTAATGGCATGTTCTAATACTTATTACAAAATTCTATTTTGCATTAACATTTTGAGATTACCATCTTTTTTCTATTAATTTTACTAACATTTTTCAGATTAAAAGAAAACTCTCAGAATTATCTTAGTAAAATTAACTAGAAATTCTAAGTAAAATTTGGAAGATACAGATTTTATTCTAATGTTGTTTTTCATTCACATACATGCCTTTCATGCATTTGTCATTTCTATTTTTATTTTCAATGTTATATTGTTTTAAGTGATACAGCTATAACTTGTCAGAAACTGTCAAATGCTAGGTAAACACACCCACACACAAATATGCACATCTTTATTGTTGAAAAATTTTCATACCTGAATGAATAATTTATAGATAATATTTATGTAAACAAATACAATATTATGTGCTATATGTAATAAAAACTATATATGAAAAATGCAGAAATGGTATTCTAGGCTAAGGTACTATGATAGATTCTAAAATCAAAGTTTAAATTTAATTTTTTCTTTGCCACATCCTAACTTAGTAATATTAGTCAAATTATTTAACCTTTCAAACCTCAGTTTTCACAACTTAACTTCAGGACAATAGCATAGTGTATGTGTTGGTTAACATGGTGTTATGAATACAGACTTTCATCGTAGCAATGAGAGTGGTGGTGATGATGATAATTTAGATACCTTAGAGAACGATTTGAAATGCCATATAGATGGTACTAAAGGATAAGGATTAGTTTTTAAATATAGGAAGTATTCTGGAATACATAAAAAAGATTCTCCTAGGAGACAATGTAAAGCTGAGTCAAAAACTATAAATTTATATCAATTACAGGAGGGGAGGTTGGTAGATATGAAATGGCAATTGGATATACTAAAAAGGCATGGGAATTTCAGCTTTTCATTTTAGAAAGTTTACTGATGGGCGTATATTGAATATGGATAAAAAAGAAGCAACTTTGCAGATAAGGACTTCCGTTAGGAGATTACAATATTGTAGTAACCAACAGAAGAGATGATGGTGTCCTAAACCAAAGTGCTGTCAGCTAAAATAGAAGGAACACATGGAATTTCGATGGGTTTAAGAAGGCCAATTCTCAAAATTCAAAATATTGAAGATGAGAGAGAATAGAGTTGGAACTCATTCCTAACATTATTACTATGATAAGTAGGTAAAAGTTGGTGCATTCAACCGAGAAACAAAACAAAACAAAAGCACTGGTTAGGTAGGAAGAAAATGATTTCAGTTTCCAATATGCTGAGCTCTAGATGTTTATTGGATATTAGGATGGAGTCATCTGTTAAGGTGTCTGAATCTCAGGAAAAATGTCACTTGGGTGGCGGTATATACATGGGGTTTGTTAGTACACAGGTAATGTCTAAAGATAAATAGAAAAGCAACTAAGGAAATTGTCTATTCCTGTTCTTAGCCCACTTTTTGATGGGATTATTTTGTTTTTTTCTTTTTTTCTTGTAAATTTGAGTTCGTTGTAGATTATGGATATTAGTCCTTTGTCAGATGTATAGATTGTGAAGATTTTCTCCCACTTTGTGTGTTGTCTGTTTACTCTGCTGACTGTTCCTTTTGTCATTCAAAAGCTCTTTAGTTTAATTAAGTTCTAGCTATTTATCTTTGTTTTTATTGCATTTTCTTTTGGGTTCTTGGTCATGAAATCCTTGCCTAAGCCAATGCCTAGAAGGGTTTTTCCTATGTTACCTTCTAGAATGTTCATAGTTTCGGGTCTTAGATTCAAGCCATTAATCCATCTTGAGTTGATTTTTATATAAGATGAGAGATGAGGATCTAGTTTCATTCTCCTACATGTAGCTTGCCAGTTATTCCAGCACCATTTGTTGGATAGGTCATCTTTCCCCACTTTGTTTTTGTTTGCTTTGTAAAAGATCAATTGGCTGTAAGTATTTGACTTTAATTCTGGGTCCTCTATTCTCAAAAGAAGATATACAAAACAAATGGCCAACAAACATATGAAAAAGTGTTCAACATCACTAACAGTCAGGGAAATGCAAATCAAAACTACAATGTGATACCACTTTATTCCTGGAAGAATGGCAATGTTCAAAAAATCAAAAAATAATAGATGTTGGCGTGGACGCAGTGAACAGGGAAAACTTCTACACTGCTAGTGGGAATGTAAACTAGTACAACCACTATGGAAAAGAGTGTGGAGATATCTTAAAGAACTAAAAGGACTGCAATTTGATCCAGCAATCCCACTACTAGGTATCTACCCAGAGGAAAAAAAGTCATTATATGAAAAAGATACTTGCACACCCATGTTTATAGCAGCATAATTTGCAATTGCAAAAAGGTGGTACCAACTCAGATGTCCATCAATCAGTGAGTAGATAAAGAAACTATGATATATATATATATATCTCACTCACACACACACATACACACACACACATATATCTCTCAAAACATAGTGTGTGTGTGTATATATATGTATATATATACACATACACATAGATATACATACACACACACACATACATACATGTATACATAAAGCCAAACAGTGGGAGCTATGCTATGAGGATGCAAAGGTATAAGAATGACACAGTGGACTCTGGGGACTCATGAGGGAAGGAGGCGAAGGACAAAATAATACAAATTGGGTGTAGTGTATAATACTCCAGTGACGAGTGCACCAAATACCACCTGTTCCCCAGTAACTTACAGAAATTAAAAAAAAAAAAAATGCAACTAAGGAAATTGTTTAGAACAAAAGACAATTCAACATAAGGGAGAAGAACCTCACTAAAGATGGCTGACAGAAATTGCAAATTTAAAAAACAGGACTTTGGATTTTATAACTAGGAGTTACTAACAAAAGCAATTTAAGTGGAGTTGTGATAGATGAGGGCATATCTAATATAGTGAATAATTAATGTGAGGTAGCATTGAAGAAACAAAATGTAGACTACGTTTTTGGAGGGTAGGGGAACTTTGATGTTTAAAACAAGAACAACAACAACAACAAAAAATTTTTTTCTACCATAACATTTTTTTCACACCCTAACATTTTCTATAATGTTAAAGAAGCTTAAACATGTTTAAAGAAATCTGAGAGGAAGGTGGCATAGGAGAGAGAGAGAGAGAATGTGTGATTAAAAATACTACACTGGAGCTGTGATCCTCAAAGGGTGTGAAGCTATGAGGCTGCCTACAGTAGTTTCACAGGGGATGGGCTTGTTGAAAATGTACATTAGTAGGTTCCACAGCAGAGCTGAAGGTATGTGTATTGACATTTAAAATCTACTGCTCTAAAGAAAGACATTTATATTGTCTAAAAAGACATGAGAAGATTGGCTCCAGGATATAGATAAAAGAGCTAACATTCACTAAAAATATAATAAAACAAAAGCAAAAAAAATCCCTCTTCTTCTTAGGAATAAAGAAACTAATTAAGAGTCTGTGTTTAAGAAGAAATGTTTTAGCTGAATAATATCTTCAGGAATTTAGCCTTATGATTTTTATTTTAAGTGATAACCTCTAGTATATAAAAATAATAGGAAAAAAGTTATGAGTTAAAACAGTTTGCACTAAGAATTCAGATATTGAAAATGACAAATTTAAATGATGCTGAGCCTCATCTTTTTTATTTTCCTCCACAAATACATACTGTTTAGAATGTTCTAGGAGCAGAGAATATAGACAGGTAGAATAATCCAGAAGAGATACTTGCATGGTACACCGGAATGTGGGGGATGTAGTTTTGATTAGTTGATTTGGCAGACTATGGAATTCATGGATCATGAAGAAAATAACAATTAGAAGCAGGAATATTGACCAGAACAATGGAGATGAGTTAAATGACTGAAGTGCCAATTAGATCAAAGTGTGTCAGTGAGAGAACACTGCGAGCAAACTGTTGTGAAGAGACTTGAATTTTGGAGATTGTGGAAAATAAGTTTCATTAGTTTAATCATAGTTCAGTTTCATGGAAGCAATAGATATGATACTTAATTCGGTTTAATGTTAAAAACAGGATTTGATCTAAGTTAATGGAAAATTAGTAAATTCTACATCACCTATTAATCAGAAGAATATAATATCAGTCACTATCTACGTTTTGAGAAATGTTGGGTGAAATATGAATAAATTCTACAAAATGACAAAAATGATAATAAATTTATGATAATACTAAGATAAAATTAGATGCCCAAATGATAGCATATTAAAAAATCAGTTTCAGATATATGCAAAACTTAAACGTGAAGAAGATAAATTATTTACAGTAAAAAATATAAAAAATTAAAGATCATCAGATAGAGAAGAATGTTTATAAAATAGCCAAATATGCAAAACATGGGGAAAATGATTGGCAAAGTTCACTGTATCAAAATTGTCAAATTGTCTTTCTTAATGAAAATGTCATCGAAGTTAAAAGCCACTTTTTTGAGTACATATAGCTAACAAAGGTTATTTGGGGCAGATAAAGTACCCTAATATACTTATACTATTCAGCAATTCAAGTCCTAGAGCATGTCTTAAGACTGTTCCTCTTGAGATTCTTTTTTTTTTTTTTTTTTTGGAGACGGAGTCTCCTTTGTTGCCCAGCCTGGGATGATATTGGGCTCACTGCAACCTCCACCTCCCGGGTTCAAGCAATTCTGTGCCTCAGCCTCCTGAGTAGCTGGGATTACAGGTGCCTGCAACCACAACCGGCTATTTTTTTGTATTTTTTTAGTAGAGTTAGGGTTTCACCATCTTGGCCAAGCTGTTCTCGAATTCCTGACCTCCTGATTCACCTGCCTTGGCCCCTCAGACTGCTGGGATTACAAGCATGAGCCACTGCACCCGGCTGAGATTGCTTTTAAGTTTCCATGAGTAGTGGTATTGTTTTGAATGCTATGGCAGATGAGAGAACAGAGCTTTTCCAACTTTAAGAATGTATAACAACTATCTTCAGAACTTGTTTAAAATGTCAGTTACCAATCAAAGAGATTCTATCTTATGAATTCCGAATTGTGCTTAAAAAATTTACATTTGAGAATCAAGTGAATATCAGTGTTTGAAAATAGAATATAACCGTGATATCTAAATTCATTATCATTATCAACAGCAGTTAGGAAGCCTTGTATCTCTCAACAACTTTTAAAAGTCATGAATACATTTTCCAGATATACTAAAAATCAGTATACATACTGTGTTTGTATATATACTATACACATACACACATATAAGTGTATGTGTGTGTATGTTTATATATATACATATATACACATATACGTACATACATATATACACATATATATGCACACATATATATATATACACATGCATATATATATATATTTTTTTTTCTCCCCCACAGGGCGTCTGTTTCATAAATATTTAGCGCAGTGGTTGCCTCTGGAGACAGGTGGGGCAAATGTGTAGGGGCACAGAGAGAACACTTCATTCCCTAGAAAGTATTTTTTTAATTTTATTTGCTATTTAAAAACGTAATATTTTTATGCTTTTGTATATAATTAAATTAAAGGGAAACCTAACTGAATATATACACTGATCTGTATGGTTTCAAGACAGTAGTAGTCACAAGACATAGCTATAAAGATATCAAGATTAAAAAGCAGCCCATCAAAACTTTTTTTGGTTTAAAATCAACTGAATCCCATTTTTGCTAGTTAAAATTGTGTACAATTTTATTAAGGAATACTGGGCAACTTCCACAGTTTCTGATGGGTCATAGCAGCAAGTTGTGCATCCAGGAACCACCTTCCAAATCATAATGCAGCTGCCAAGCCCCAAATAGCTTGAATGGCCAACAAGATCATCCCTTATCACTGTGCCTCATCACTCCAGAAATTTGCCTTCCTGTAGTTGTTGCCAGAGGCAGATTTTAGCCATCTCACTTGTTTCATCAACTTTTAACTTAAGGACTGGGTGGATTATTTTATTGGTGCTATTATTTCATTTTATGTATGCCGCAAAACCATGTACCAATTGCAAAAAAAAAAAAAAAAATGTAATAATCAACATTTTTAAGCTCCAATAATTGGAAGCTGTCTCTCTGAGAATCATAATGTAAGGATTTTCCCAACGACAGAAAAGGTGTTCATTTTCTAGGTAACTAGAAAGAATAACAAAACTTTAGTATAAGCTGTATTCATGACACAGACACCATCTAGATTTTCAGAAAGAAATTGTCACAGAACTTTTTTTCTTTCCACGTGCATGTTTATAAACCTGAGTTTGTCAATCTCAACAGCATCGATATTTTGGACCAGATAATTCGTTATTGTGAGCACTGTCTTGTTCATTTTAGAATATTGAGAAGCCTCTCTGGCCAGTAACAATTCCCTGTCTCTCTCACATGAGACAGACAAAAATATTTCTATTTATTGACAAATGTCCTTTGGGAGGACTAAATTGTCTCAGTTAAGAACTGATGCTATAAAGTGATGTTCACCAGCTCAGCTTCACAGTAACAGACATCATGGAGGACATAATATGTAATCCCAGTCCATAGTACATACATTTAAACTATTTTAATGCTCACATCGGTTGTACAGATTTTTACCCAATCCAATTATGTTCAAGTAGAATTTAAACTTCATCAGTTAAGGGCATCCATCATTTTATGACATAGTCATGAAATCAGTGCAAGCCAATAAATTAATAAATATAACATCCTTCTTAAGAGTTTAGAATTATACTGCGTGAGCACAAACACTGTTTCTTATTTATTATCTGTGACAGGGCACAGATTACTGTACCTCAATTTTTTTCTCGGTAAAATGGAGATTTAAAAAGTAAATACGAAATATGTCAAACACTTAGTATGAGAATTAACTTGTGTAATCTACATATGAGCTAAATATATTTTTTTACTTCAGTGACGGCCAGAAAATCTTTGTCTCCAAAACTGATGCCTTTTCTGAACTACAGAGTCATATAGCCACCTCTTTACATAATGCATCCTCAAATTTGACTTTGCCGAAAGAGAACATCTGATATTTTCCCTCCGCACTTGCTCCCTTCCAAGTTGCTCCTATCTTAAAACAGATACTGTTATACCCAGTTGCTCAAGCCAAGAATCTGAGTTATCCTTGAGTCGTTTTTTGCTTTACTTCTCACCTATAACCATCACTACTTTCTATGAACTGTGATTCCAAAATATGACCTGTAGAAACCCATGTCTCTTCTTTTCCTACCACTATCTTTGTCTAAAATATCCCTTATAAACCAATGCAAATTTCTTTACCTGGCTCTGTGCTTCCATTCCTATTTCTTTATCATCCATTTTCCAGAATCAAACCAGAGTAATTTTTGAAAATGTAAATACAAATTTGTAATTTTCCTACCTAAAACATTTCAGTGTTTCTTTGTAGTATTTAAAATAAATCTAAGCTTATCCCTTTGCTAATAAATGTGTTCACATATTTGCTATCTCTCTGGCCATTACCTACTTCTTTTTCTTAGTCTTGATCAATATATTTCAGCAAATCATCTTTTCTGTTTACAAACAGTCCTGCTGCACTGCACAACTACAGGGGGCATCAGTCATCCTACTTAAAATGCACCTTTGAGTCTTTTTGACAGCTGCTCTTGCATCTTCTTAAAAGAGGTTTTTGTTAAAGCTGGCTTATACCTGTCAATCAGATCTGAGCTAAATTGTTACTATATCAGACTTTTCATGATCATCCAAATATAAATACCTTCACAGTGACAATAACATAATTGTACAGAATTTTAATTTTATGCATATACTGTATGTTTTATGTATATGTGTATATAAATTGATTAAATTATTTGCTTGTCTGCATCTCTGAAGTAGAATTCAAGCTCCACTAACAAAATAAATTTGTCTGGCTTTTTTTACATATATCATAGATAAGTAGCATAGTGGCTGGTATACAGTGAGACTTAATATTTGTTGAAGAAATGAACAAAGATTAAAGTCTCTTGAGGAATGGAGGAGATTTTTCATAATTATACAATTCTATGCTATATCCTATTCAAAGAAGAATTTTACGTAGAGGGCAACCAAGTAGTAATCAAGCCTTCTGATTTTTGCAGACCAAGAGAATAAAAGATAGCAATAAACCTATAGTTTCTGATATTTAATTTTCAGAATAAAGACATAAAAACAAACAAAATAAGTTCCATTTATTATTTGTTATTACCAAAAATGTAGGAAGGACATAATCTCCAACACAGGATAGTCTTTTAACTTGAATTAAGTGCCATAGAAACAATTATTCACATTGTGTGTGTTTTTTCATAATATTTTCTCTACAAACTAGTAAAAGCTTATTTACAAACCAATGGTCCAAGTTTGGGAAGTATTGGTTGAAAGTAGAGAATATAATTCCTTAATTTATACTGAGATTTGTCAGTTCCATGTGCCTTTTACGGAGCTGGTAGCCATCTCTGACTCAGAGAACTGGAGTCTTTGTAAAGTCTTATATTTTCTATCTTTGAACTTTGCCTCTCTTACTTTGAATACCTCTGGTTTATGAAGTGTTCCATGTCTTGCCTGATCCAATTATGTCCTATACAAACTGCCTTTCCCAACCTGTTTTACATAAATTCAACAACCACTAGAAATACTAGCTGCTGATACTTGTTTGACAGTAGTCTGGATCCTGCAATGAAAGTAGAGATGCTCTTTGAAAAAGGTGACCGCGAGCCTAGCTCTTGAAGGTATTTGAGAAATAATCTGATTTGAGGAAAGAGGTAGATAGCTATATTCAGCGAGCAGACAGAAGGTAATGGTATGTGCAAGACACAGAGGTGGAACTTAATGAGTCATGTATAGGAAATGATATAGAGATTTACTTGCCAGGGGAGAAAAAGACTTCAGATGACATTTCAATCTTTTCTTTTTCTTACTTATTTTCTTTGCCTTGACTTTTTTAAAGAAGATTGAGCTGGAGAAGAAATACATGGGTCCACAGTTCTGATTTGTTTTGAGACACAATACTCTAAAATCAATCTCTACATGCAGAAGCTTCTTCATGTCCTCACAAAGGAAACAGTTTTATACAATCTACATTTTATACATCACTCAAATACGGGACAATGATTTTGTTTTTTTTCTGAGCTTGCTACAGCAGGTTTCTCTATTCTTATTAAAGCAAAGAGGATTTGAATGATTCATCACTCACCATTTAGATGGCATACACACATAGATGTGGCAGCTAGGCTCCTGCTGTCCAGGCTGAAGGTGAAATGATGTATTTGGTTTATGATGGATATCACTTATAACTGTTGCTGCTGTAGATGTCACTGTCTCCTTAGCCTCTTATATACTCAAGAAAATGTTTTCCTGGATTGTTTATCTGAATATGATTTGTAAAAGACCCAGTAAGCAAATCAAATAGTACTTTCTGATTTTTTAATTCCAGCAATATTCTTTCAGGAAAGAAGGTATCTTTTCTATAATGGTATACTTTTATTTAAACATTGAGAAAAGATAAAATAACTTTCCAGTAATTTCTCTTCCCCCAATATGCTCAGTCATGAGTTAGTTCATGAGTTAGGAATGACTTAAAATATTGTCATGATTGCCCTGTGGTTTTCTACATCATTTTAAAGTCCAAGTTTCTTGCATGTAGCAGATTTTAATTAAAACTGACATATTTGGCTCACACCTGTAATCACAACACTTTGGAAGGCCCAGGCGGTTGGATCATCTGAGGTCAGGAGCTCAAGAGCAGTCTGGCCAAGATGGTAAAACCACATCTATACTAAAAAATACAAAAATTAGCTGAGCGTGGTGGTAGGTGCCTATAATCCCAGCTTCTTGAGAGGCTGAGGCAGGGAATTGCTTGAACCTAGGAGGTGGAGGTTGCAGTGAGTTGAGATTGCCCCACTGCACTCCAGCCTGAATGAGAGAGCAAGATTCCATCTAAACAACAACAACAAAAAAACTGACATATTTTTTGACTTCTTTAGTAAAAATCTCTTATAAGCACAATGAGGAACATTTTGGTCAATCCCATCAATTTACTTTCTCCAGATAACACACAAATATTCTTTTTTTCATGGTTGCACTGAATTATCTATTTTACAAAGGAGTTTGCTGTATTCATATAAATTGAATTTTACCCTTTAGGTAAATATATTGTCATTGAAGCCAATCCTGCTTCCCATATGATTTACTCTCTTGTGCTCTTGTTATTTACTTTTGTGGCTGGCACATTTTTTCTTTATACTAATATCAAAACAAAAGTGGCAGCATATACATGTAAAAATAAAATTAAAAGAAATAAAACATAAGTAACTAGAAATGAAATTAACATCATGTCTGAGGTCATTCTTCTAACTAATGAATATTTCATGCATTCTCCCATCTCTATCACCCACATCTGATATTATAAGTATAAGCTTTACATTCTCTAAGCTTTCTTAATGTCATTTTACCTACTATATCTTTCCAATGCCTATCCGGGTTGGAGACTTCAACATCCACTTTGATTAATTTTATATAGATTAACCTCTTAATTGTTTCATTCTTCTGAACTCATTTCATTTCATTCTTCTGAGCTCTGAACTTATTTCAGCAGGATGACAACCAACGTTACATAGTCCATGTTCTAAACTTCAGTCTCATTAGAAATAGACACCATCAGTATCAAATTATAATCTCTCTTATATAACAAGTTGTTGTTTTCTACTCTTACGTCCTATACTCACTTCCTTCTCCCCTAAGCCCTAGAGTCAATCAAATGAAAGGTCCTGACATATCCGTCTTCTAAAATCCCTCAAACAGCCTCTCTTTACAATACTCCCTGGAATTTTGATTATTCATTTTCATTCCCAGAACAGTCACATCTTGATTATAGTCTTTTCCTCTCCAAATCTTTCACCGCGTTGAGTTCAGTCATCTGTAAAATGCTGAGCTAATAGTGGCAGCTCTCTGATTAAAACCCTTGGATAGCTATCCATTATCTTTGTCTAAATTATTTTTAAACATCTTAAATAACTGTCATGTTCTTTTTATTTTAATTTCCTCTGTCAAAACATAAGATTTCCTTATTGTTTCATGATTAATAAGAACTTAGCTTTCCTGTGTGAGCTTAGATGGAAAATTCTATGAGAACATACTCTAGCTTACTAACGCTAGAGTAAATGACACTCAGATGTTCTTTAATCCTATGTGTCTTATTTTATTATAGAAAGTATAAATCATTTTACACTAAGGTACTCTAATTTTGGGTAGTTATATTTTTCTTTTAATCTGCATTTGTTCACATGTTAAAATATAGTTTCATTTTACTTAATGCATTCTTTAGCGCTGGAGTTTAAAAACACCTTTAGAAGCCTTCTCTAATCTCCTCAGACTATACCAGATTCATTTTATAAATACTTTTATAGATATCAGAATTTATTCTCAAAATACAATTTATGATTATGTATTAATATAAATGTGTGATTAATGTTTGCCTCCTTGATTAAACACTTAAGTTCATCAGGGTAGGAACTGAATCAGTTTTGCCAATTATTGCATACTCAATATGTAACATTGAGTCTTACAATAATAATAGGTATGTATTAACTATTTTGTTATAAATGCATAAATAATTTTATAGGATTTCAAATTTAAGTATTGGTGAACTGCTTAATTCACTAAAAATATGTTAAAAATCCTTTTGTGTCATGATTCTGCTTATAAATAAGATACAATAGGTCATGGCTAGCTCAAGCTCCTATGCCAATTTGTTTTTGACCCTAAAAATGGCAGTTTCATATGGTTCAGCTGTTAAAAAAAAAAATCAATTATAAAATTCTCTTTTAATGATATCAGAGAGCTGTGAATGCTATGAGGATTAGATAATTAAATGTTCCAGACAACAGAACTTTTTCATATCAGTTATAAAATTCTATTTTAATGATATCAGAGAACTGTGTATGCTATGAGGATTAGATGAGTAAATGTTCCAGACAATAGAACTTTTCTAAAAGAAGTTAATGTACTTCTCTGGGTGTTCATTAATTCTTAGCATAGGCTAAACATTGAAATTTTTCAGACAGAAAATATGTGTTAGGAGAAGAAGAGATGAATCATTAACACAGAACTTAATGGTCATGTGAGCCTGATGGGAATGACTGGAAACCAGAAAGAAAGGAACTAACTCATCATAGTCAGGTTTTTCCATTGAACATTTGTTGAGCTCTGATGTTGTTCAGGACACTGGGGAACTAGATTGAAGGTTTGTAAAAGTACAGTAGATCTCTCACATCTTGATAGGGCTTAGGAAAGTAAGACTTGTTTGGGAGAGTATTTGTCTCAAGCACAACAATTTTCTTTCCCTTGAGATATATGCTAGATTTTGAACTTCTTGGAACAGAAGGAGATCTTGGTTTGTAACCTCTGAAGGACAGAGCTATATCTGTCATGACATTTTAGGGATAGAGAGAGACATTTCGCTGGGAGAGTCATGCCTTAACAATAAGGGTAAAATTGAGATGGGCTGACTTTCACTAAAAGTGCAATATAGCCTAATCCAACACAGTTTCTGATTGCTTTAGATAATAAGATTAAAAAGACACTATGTCTGGTGAAAGATTAGATCTTCTGGAATTTTTTTTCACTATTTTCAACATGTAATAATTTTTAAATGATATGGCATATGAAAAAAGAAAAACAATACCTAACAACCAAAAGCAAAAGCAGATAATGATTGTAGAACATACAGATAGTCCCGTTACTGAAATCAACAGATAATATATTTGAAATAACTATGATAAATGTATTAAAGAAAGTAGAGGAAACATTTAGGACAAAAGTAGACACCAGGATATAGACTTACAAAAGACAATAGAAATCTATTTTAAAAATAAGAAAATGAACATTTCAGACTGAAAAAATGTAAAATTAAGAATTCAGTGGATTGATTTAACAACAAATGTAAGATTAGTAAGCTCTAAAACAGGGCAATAAAAAAATAAAACACAAAAATATTTTAATAAATGAAAAGAATAGACCATAAGAGATATGTGGGTTACACCAAATGATTTAACTTGTGTTTGATTTTGAATAAGACAAGAGAAATGATTTGGCAAAAACAATATTTGAAGAGAGAATGGTTGAGAATTTTTAAAACGGATGAAGTGTATCAACACTCAGATTCAAGAAATTAGCAAAACCCAAACTCAATAAAAGTCACACCTAGGCACATAATAGTCAACCTGTTAGCAATCTAGGGAAAAAGCTCAAAAGATGCTGGAACAAAAAGACATACAACGGGCCAAAAATATGATAGATCACTGATTACTAAACAGAAACACTGGAAGCCAGGAGGCAATGTAAGACATCTTTACAGCAGTGACAGGAAGTCTGCACAAACCTCTAATTTTCTAGTCAGTAAAAACATCCTTTAAAAGTGAAAATGAATTTAAAAAATTAGACTCAGAGGATACATTTACAAGTTCGTTATATGTGTATATTGTGTGATGTTGAGGTTTGGGTTTCTAAGGACCCCATCACCCAAGTAGCCAGATTGGTAGTTTTTCAACCCTTTTCCCCCACTATCTATCCCCCTTTTGGAATCCCTAGTGTTTATTTTTCCCACTTTTGTTTCTGTAATTGTCTGTAATACAGAATGTTTAGTTATCATTTTTAAATGAGAACATACGGCATTTAGTTTTCTATTTCTGTGTCAATTCAGCCTCCAACTTGCATCCATGTAGCTACAAAGGACATAATTTCATTTTATTTTATTTTATTTTATTTTAATTGAGATGGAGTTTTACTCTTGTTGCCTAGACTGGAGTGCAGTGGTGCATTCTTGGCTCACTACAACCTCCACCTCCCAGGTTCAAGTTATTCTCTGGCCTCAGTCTTCTAAGTAGCTGGGATTATAGGCCTCCACCGCCATGCCCAGCTAATTTGTGTATTTTTACTAGAGACAAGGTTTCACCATGTTGGCCAGGTTGGTCTTGAACTCCTGACCTCAGGTGATTCACCCACCTTGGCCTCCCAAAGTGCTGGGATTACAGGTGTGAGCCACTACACCTGGTCAATTTCATTCTTTTTTTATGGCTGTATAGTATTCCATACTGTATATTCACCACACTTTTTTTTTTCTTTATCCCATCCACTGCTGATGGGCGCCTGGGTTGATTCCATCTCCTTGCTATTGTGAACAGTGCTGTGATAAGCATACAAGTGCTTATGTCTTTTTTGAATGATTTATTTTCCTTTGGATATATACACAGTAATAGGATTGTTGGGTCAAATGATAGTTTTGTTTTTAGTTCTTTGAGAAATCTTCTAGCTATTTTCCACAGTGACAGAACTAATTTACATATATATGCATATGTATGTATTATAATATAATGCAAAATACCCATTAATCCTTAACATAGCTTATGACACAATAGCACTGCTACATTGCCCAGATATTTATTTTCTGGTGTTACTCCAATATTTTAAAACCAGATGTGTAGGATGATGGGGAATCTATATCATTATACTAAAACAATAATGGAAAGGATGTAAAATATATGAGATATTTTAAATATACAATAATTTATAGAACTAGTTAACATCTTAGTATATCTTAGTATAACAGATCTATTTTTGATACTTTATTTTTGTTGAAATTGAATTTTAACAGGACTGTAGTTTTACAATTGTGGACACCAGTCATTGTAATTTTTAAAATAATCTCTGAAAAAAGTTATTATCCTTGAAAATTGATCTATAACTATGTTTCCTAACCTCTTTGAGTCTCCTATTAGTTTGCAAATCTCATATACCAACAAAATACACTGAACATACCACATCATGTTCTCTGAGCCCCTGCAATTCATCTATTAGATCAAAGAACCCTAGGAATTAAACTAGCCGTATGATACTTACTAATTACTTGATTTTGGACTTAATTTTGCTTAATGATTCTCATTCATATAGTTAGCCATAATTAATGTCCCCTGATATGTTAAATTATTATTTAACTCATCTTTTACTTCTTTCACTAAATTTCAGTGTTAGCCATGTTTTCTGCTTCTCTATCATCTATTGGCTTCTCCTTTTAAAATGATCAATTCCCTTTTGGCCTCAAAATTTCATTAGTCTCCCATTCCACTGTGACTGGAACATTAGCTGACTTAATGATTCATAAAATGAATCTACTGGTTAATCGCTGATAATGGCAATCTATATAAGAAAATATTTAGCAGACTCAAATTGTGTAAAAAATTACATTTTTGTCTTAAAGAAAATTTACTAGAAGTTTTAGCAATATTGTTTTCTCCGTAAAAACAAGGCTTATATTAGCTAGAAAGCATCTTTCAATTTTTAGATGAAATTTATTTGACAAGTAATTGTTTGCCAAATACTATAGGACAATCATGTATGATACCACAACAATGAAGAGCAAAATAAAAGTTTTCCACTCATAAACCTAATAATCTAGATGAATGTGACAGACTTTGCTGTTTTTACCTAGTTACTAGGATTCTTACTTAAGTAATGAGAATTTGTGCATTTGTATTTCAGATTAAATTGTTTACTTTCTTTCAAAATAAATCATTCCATTTTAAAGTCTTTAATTCCATGTAATAGTCTTTTCTCCCCTTTATTAGGATTTTGTACCATTTATGTCTGTTGATACAACTAATAATTTGCTTTCTAGATATTGTGATCTTTCTGTGTATGTTAAAATCTGTTTTAGGGTTGAGGTCCCAACAGACCAGATCAAACCGAAATGGAGTCACTCGTACTAAATGTGACATAATCAAACTAAGACTTTAAGGAAACATAGATCCTAAAACAGACCAGATTTTGTTTTTTCTCTTATAAACAAGACATTCCAGTATAAGGAGGGACACTTTACTGTAACCCTTAAAATAATAATAATAAAAATAACTTAAAGTCCTTATTCCCAATTTGCAAAACACAGTGTTCTATTGTTTGCCAATGGGTTTCAAGACCAAATAAGTACTTATAATGGTGATATGGAGATCAATGACTAAAGTTTTTGTCACTCTCTCAAAATTGACAAGATGATCAAAAGTGGGGAATTTTTAAATCAAGTTTAGTTTAAAGCCGCCTTCTTAAATATTTTAAGTTCATCCTAAAAGTTTTTTGTGCATCCTGAACTGTAACAAGTGGAGGTCTAAACAGACTGTAGCCTATACTTGTGCCAGTCACCAAGTTTTGGCCAATCAAATGTAGCAAATGGTTTGCATACCAATAAGGCAAACATTTATCTGTAACCAATCCAGCTGTTTCTTTACCTGACTTCTGTTTTCTGTACGTCACTTTCCTTTTTCAGAAGCTTCTGAAAGTTGATAATTAGTGATAAATCTTCTTCCACCACGTGACTGCCCTGGAGTCTCAGAGTCTATTCTGGCTCAGGATGCTGCCCGATTCACAACTCATTCATTGCTCAATTTAACTTCTTTAAATTTAGTTCATCTGAAGTTTTTCTTTTTTTTTTTTTGGCTTCATTTACATATCTGGCTACTTGGCAGAGAAGGTTGAAGGGCTCAAATGTAATACATGGCAAAGCTGTTACTCAAAGCTCCTATAGATGACCTTTACAGCATAGCATTATCACAATAGCTGGAATTCTTATATGGTGTATCAGAGGTTCCTGAGGGATGGTTCTAAGATATCAAGCTTTAGGACATCTTCTAATCTGGACTTGGAACTCATACATGTTCAGTTTTGCAATATTCTGTTTATCAGGTAAGTGACTAAAGCCAACCCAAATTCAAAGAAAGGGCGCTAAACTCCATCTTCTAATTAAAGTAATAAGAAAAAGATTTCCACTATCTTTAATCTGCCACAGAGTGATTGCATGATTCATCATATTTCATTTATTCAGCTCTTGCAATAATGAAAGCACATGCTAAGAGTAAACTTTCATTTGTCTAGGTTCCTGAGTGTCTACATTGAGAAGATAGCTCTAGTGACTGAGATTGGAAATGTACTATGAACGAGAAACTTCCATGTTGTTAAGTCACAATTTGAGAGGTAATTGGCAACTGCAGCATAGTTAGGTCATCGTAAATGCTAGTGAGTACTGTTAATGGATCTGGACAGCTAGACAGTAAAAAAAAGGTCAGACTTTGAAGTCACTCAGAGCTGGGCTCAGTCACATCTTTACTGAATGACCTTTGGTGAGTGAGCACTGGAAGAAAATAATAGAAGGTGTCTTTAGGAGGAAACAGGACATTAAGTAAACGATTGATAGGAATGGAAGCTTCTGAAAGTTGATAATTAGTGATAAATATCTGGAATGCAAAATGAGGTCAGTTTTTTTCAATATGAAAACATCAAACTTTAGCTCCAAACAATAAATAATTCATTAGTCTGTTCATTATAAGAATGTAAGAGGACTTGAAGTAATGTTCTAGTTGACCATCAGCTAAGTAACTTACAGGGTGAAGACCAAAGACAAGTAACTCAGTCATTTGAGTGGCAATTATACCTGCAATAGAAAAAGCCTCCTTTCTCTCCTTTCAGTAACCAGTAAACACATAGAGAATTATTTATCATTTAACGCATGTTTGTTTCTATTAACAGTTTTATCTTCTGTGCATATTTACATATACTTTCAAAATGTGGATTGCCTTGGAATTCTTTTTATTCTCCACAGAACTAACACAAAGTAGGCACATACTAGGTCACCTAGAAAAACAATTTTAATAGCATAAATTACAGAATGTTGTATTATTTTATCTGAAATAGATAAAATTATCTATCAAAATAGATTGTGACTAATATCTAGGATCTGTTAGTCAGAATCACTTCTCTGGAAAATTGTGAATAAACTTTTGTTCTCTTTTAAGAACATAAATGCATGAGATATTAAAACATGAAGCTTTAGGCTAAAACAGATAGAAAAACATTTAGACTTTTTCAGAAAAGAAAATACAGTATTTTAGTTTGTTTAAATGGACTTGCAGAATATGCAGAGACATACAAAGAGAACTTAAGAATTGAGGCAATTTTGTGGTTTGAAGCTTGAATTATCTGGATAATTGCTTCAATTTTCCACCTCACTACACATGGGAACACAAACTGAACACACACATTGTCACACACTGGAAAAAAATAGTTTTTCTTTTTTATTCATGGGGGAAAAATAAACTAAATGGTAAAATCTTAATATTATTAGCATTATGAATACAATTTAATCTGCATGTTTTATTGATAAGTTTTAGGCAGATGTTCTAAAGCTATTCAAATTCAGAATTTTGAATTCAAGGCAATATTTGCTCTTAAAAAACAAATGGTTTTAAGCCCTGCAATCTTCATTTCTGAATTGAAATGGAAATGGAGCACTGCAATCTGCAGGGAGGTGAAGGAATGCTCATAGTTCATTAAATAATGTGAGTAGTAATGAGGTTTACACAAATCCAACAGTGTGTTAGGTAATTGTAATGTTGCTTTGTGGTGAACCACCTGTCAGGAAGTACTTCCAGCCGAAGGCTCAATCTGCTCTTATGCCTCGAGACGATTTCTAATTAGTGTAAACTTCATCTGTGGCAGGCTACTAGAAAATAGAGAAAAAGTTATTTGTACACCTCTTTTATTCTCTGGGATGAAGGAAAATAATTGCTTTATTTCAAGTATGTACTTTAATTTTTTAAGAAGTCATTTGATATGCAGGCTCTACAAAAGAAAATGTATGCATATACTCAGCCACTAGAAACACAGACACTCACTTAAAAAAAAAGAATGTTTCAGAATCGATTGGCACCACCGAATCCTTTCTTTAACTTGACCCAGAGGGAAAAAGAAGAAGTTTTAAATCAGAGAGATAGAAGTAAAAGAGGTGGTGGAGTAGGGGGGAGGGAGAGAAGGAGAGAGGGAGGAAGAGAGGGAGGTATGGGGATGGGAGATGGAAGCAAGGAAGGAAGAAAATGGGGAGGGAAGGAGACTAGTAAGAATAAGAATGGAGATGAGATTTCAATCTATGTCTCTATCATTTCTAATATTTTGAAAATCCTCAATATCAAATAGATCTATTTGATATTAATCAAATAGAAAAGTTCATGTAAAGCTTCTATAAATTGACTTATATATATATATATATATAATTTGTATAGAAAAAAGTATAAATGAGGGAGTATATTCCCAAGAAATAACAAACAAAATACCCACAGTTAGAATTTACTAAATTTATATTCAATGATTTATATTACATAAAAGAATCACCAAATTTTATATTGTATTTCCAAACTAGATACTCTTAGAAAAACCAACAACTTTTCCACCAAAAGCCTTTAGGACAATAAATAGAATTAAAAACTTAGGTTGATTATTCTACAGTTACTGCAGTCACACAGATCTCATAATTTGAACCTTAAAGGAAAAGAAGCTTAGTGATTAAATGCTTGGCCTTTGCTGTTAAGGCTTGATTTCACATCAGAGCCCTGAAATTTATCAGCTATGGTCCTTTAGGTAAGGTCATGGAACTTTCTCAGGATAGACTTTCTAATTTGAATAGTAAGAATGATAATCACTAATTCATAGATTGTGTGGATTAAAAGAGGTTGAATAAAATGCATTATTCCATTTTTTCCACCCTCAAGATGACCTTACTTTTAGCTAATTAGCATCCTCAAGTTTCCAAGGTCCTTGTTTTTAGGTTTATATATTTTATTCCACTCCATCAATATTAAAACACATTGGAATTTTCAGACTTACTTTTCTAATCAACTCAAGTTTCTTGTCTAGCTTTGTCAACAGATATGGGACTTCAGTATGTGGCTTTTCTGAAAGTAGTGGCCATTACCCCTAGACACCCTTTCTTATATTTTCTGTTTTTCCTCTCTTCTAATTTGTCATCACCTTGTAGACCCCAACCTACATGACTTGCCTCCTCCTTTCTCTCTCCATCATGATTTATCATGCATTTGGGTTTAAGTCTATCACCAAGTGTATAATGATTATTCCATAGCACCATATGGAGTATCATTTGGACTTAGTAAGAATATAAAGAAGATTTCAATAACTCTATGAATCTAGCCTTAGAATAAAGCATCTAATAATTCATTTGATCATTTTGCACTGTCATCTGATCATTTTATACTGATATTAGCCTCTTAATGCAATTTCATTCAGTGAGTTAGGATGAACAATACCAGTTATATTTCTTTGGAATTGGTAGGTCCCAGTATTTAACATAAATGAATGAAATTTTTCTTAGCTGTATATGTAAGTCAATCAACTGCATGCCAACTCATATATAGTCAAAATATGCTGATGCCAATGCAGAAGAGGAAGAAGTATAGCAGCAAGAGTAGGATCAGGAGGAGGAAGAGCAGGAGGAGGAAGAATACGGAGAGGAGAAAACTTTTTTCTCTGTAAGACACTGATGACCCTGAATTCTTTTCAACTATGAAGAGAAAAATATCCAGTAATGAGAACATAGTTTGGGGGAACACTATGGTTTTCCTATTATTTGAACATAGTGATGCTCCACTTACACTAGAAAAGACAAAGATTTGTGCAGATGAACCTTCATTTTATGCTAGATACTTTCAGCTGTTTCTCCCAACAATCACAGGAAATTACAGGTTATCAATGCTAATTTGCAACCTATGGAGCCCCTCCAACAGGAGCTCCCTTCCCCATGGTGATTCCACAAGATTGGCCTATAGTCATTTTTGACTTAAGAGACTGCTTTTATACCATTCCCCTTGCAGAACAGGACAGAGGAAAGTTTGCCTTCACAATATCAGCTATCAATAATGAAAGGTCAGCTCGTCGATTTCATTGGAAAGTGCTTCCTCAAGGAATACTGAGCTGTTCTACCATGTGTCAGTCTCATGTAAATCAGGCTTTGCTCCCTAGTAGAAAAAAATTTCCTAATTGCAAGATTATTCATTTTATGGATGATATTTTACTAGCAACCCCAATGGAGCCAGTACTTTTAAGTTTATATGCCTCTGTCATAAAGAATACACAGTTAAGAGGTTTAACCACAGCATCTGAAAAAGTGCAATTGTCCTCTCCTTGGAAATATCTTGGATACATACTAACTTCCCAGTCAGT
>NW_012115533.1:4540701-4550777 GCF_000951035.1 Colobus angolensis palliatus
AGCTCGCCGATTTCATTGGAAAGTGCTTCCTCAAGGAATACTGAGCTGTTCTACCATGTGTCAGTCTCATGTAAATCAGGCTTTGCTCCCTAGTAGAAAAATATTTCCTAATTGCAAGATTATTCATTTTATGGGTGATATTTTACTAGCAACCCCAATGGAGCCAGTACTTTTAAGTTTATATGCCTCTGTCATAAAGAATACACAGTTAAGAGGTTTAACCATAGTACCTGAAAAAGTACAATTGTCCTCTCCTTGGAAATATGTTGGATACATTCTAACTTCCCGGTCAGTAAGACCTCAAAAGTTTTAATTAAATACTAGCAACTTATACACCTTAAATGATTATCATGATTATCAAAAATTACTGGGTGATATTAATTGGCTTTGCTCCATCCTGGGCATAACTACTGATAGTCTGCAAAAACAGTTTTCTATCCTAAAGTGCAATACAACCCTAGACTCTCCCAGGTGTTTAACTCCTGCAGAAAAAAAAAAGGAAATTGAGAAAATAGAGCATGCTGTGTCTCAGAGACAACTAAATGGCACAGACCCACAATATTCAGTCCAATTATTTGTTTTTCCTACTAAACATTCCCCAACGGGATTAATAGGACAGATGGTCCCAGGGCTGCACTTTCTAGAATGCGTATTTTTCTCACATACCAGGACTAAAACACTATCTCTTTATATTCAGCTAGTTAGTAAAGTCAACTGCAGACGAGACAATCAGTCTGAAGATGATGCAATCAGTTGCTGGGTTATGACCCTGAGGTCTTAAGAATTCCTTTGAGTAAAAAGCAATTTGAAGCAGTACTGCCCCTATCTCTAGACCTTCAGAAAGCACCCTCTAATTATTCAGACCATATAGAGCATGCCCGTCCTGCTGACAAAGTACTTCAGTTCTTATCTCATACTGCTGTAGGTGTGCCTACAAAACTAGTTCACTCTCCCATACCTAATGCTTTAATGCTTTTTACTGAGAGCTCTGGTAAAAATGGAAAAGAGGCTATTTGGTAGAGAATGCATAATTCCCTCACTCATTCTGGATTTACTGGTACTCAGAGAGCTGAGGTTGGAGCCTTAATATTGGCCCTAGAGAACTTTCCCACTCAACCTATCAATATTGTTACTGACTATGCTTACTCTGTTTATTTATTGCAGAACCTTGAAACAGCCCTCATTAAGTCTACTCTCGAGTCCACCCTGTGTGCACTTTTTCTTCAACTTCAGCAATTTCTGGGTCAGTGTACACATTCTATTTTTATTACATATATTCAAGCCCACAGTTCATTGCCTGTCCCATTGGCTTATGGCAATCATCAAGCAGACCTGCAAGTTATGATGTCACTGCTTTACCAAGCAACCCAATTGCATCAATTTTTCCACCAAAATTGGAGAAACTTAACAATTTAAATTTACCCAAAGACAAGCTTAACAAATTATCTGCAATGTCCAGATTGCCAGCTCACAGACACGTCCCCTCCTTCAACAGCTGTTAAACCCTAAAGGACTAGAACTTAATCAGTTATGGCAAACAGATGTTACACATGTCTGTGAATTTGGAAAACTGAGATATGTACCTGTATCCATTGATGCCAATTCTCACCTAATTAGCACACATGTTCTTTCTGGAGAGTTCAACTAATATGTTATTAAACATCTTTTCTTTTGCGTTTATGTGGCGGCCCACAAAAATTAAAACTGATAATGGTCTGGCTTATGCCAGCTCACAATTTCAACAATTTTGTCATATGTGGAACATCCAACATTCCACAGGCAGCCCGGATAACCACCAAGGACAGGCCATTGTAGAACATGTCTGTTCCACTCTTAAAAATATGCTCAGAAACCAAAAAGGGGAGATATGAGTAAGGACCCTGCAATACTACTAGCACAAGCCTTATTTACTATTAATTTCTTAAATTTAAATAATAAATTTCAATCGGTTATAGGAAAAGCACTTTGCTAAAATCTTTCAAGACATAAAACCCACATTTTTGTGAAAAGATGTAAATAATAATGTATGGTGAAGTCCGAATGAATTGCTAACATGGGGAAGAGGATATGCTTATGTTCACACCCCCTTAGGTCTTCTCTGGATTCCAGCATGATGCATCAAACCATACCATGGCATGACTAGGAACCAACCCGGTACCAGAAATGTATGAAATTACCCTGGAGGACCCAAAGCCCTGAACGATGCATCTTCCTCGGACAACATAAGCCCTGGACATTACCTGGGGGATGCTGAAGAAGACAACTCAGGAGACTGAGAGCATTCTGCTCCGGACACAGACACCATTCACTCCAGATAATTTGTTCCTTGCTATGCTCTCTGTTGTACATTGCAACTCACATAGGGTATTGATCCTTTTGATGCTGTGGTTTTGCCTGCAACACATACCTGCTACACTCTATTGGGCTAATCTGTTAGATCTGCCTTTTGCCCTGTTACTTGAGCAGACATCCCCTTCCCAGCCTATAATAATGTAACTGCTTGGCTAGGAAGGATTGACTTACCCCCGGTGGGGTCCCTCATTAATGGCACACATTTGACTAAGGTGTCAGTTAACATTATATATCACTCCACTATCCTCCTACTGTGTATAAGTTATAAGAATTCTAACCCTTATGTGTACCTGCCTAAACAAAATTGTGGCAACATCACTCAAAAGGAAATCCCTTAACATTCTTGATTGCAGGTAGCCTCAAACCGGTCAACATAACCAATACCACTTTCCCCAACATTCCTTCCTGTGCTAAAGAGCGTAGCAGGGAAAGTAATGGATTCCACTTCGGCTGGGAGGTCTGTCATGAGGGACAATCTCATAGCCTCCAGTTAGGCAATTATAATATCTTAGACTGGAGACCTCACTGCCATTTACAGGGCAACCATACTCATGTCTACATCCATTGTGACATCAATCACAGTTTCATAGCCATGCCCCATTCCCTGTAATTTGGGCTGATGGGGGAATGGGATATCCCAGACCCCAAGTAGAGTCCATGCTACCCCGAGACACTTTATAGTACCTGGGACATCTTAGCACCTCCCTCAACACCTGGCATGGGACACATCATAATTCCAGCCAGTAACAACTATACTATAACCATTATTCATAGTCACATAGGTCAGTACCTGATTTGCACTACCCATCCATATGTTTTCCTTATGGGAACCAATATTTCCAATTACACCCCACAACTCCACATTTGTAACCTGAGTGCAAGGATAAGCTTGGTTCGCCTCATGTATCCCTAGTTACAATATATCTAATTTAAGTATTGCTAGTGTCATGGTATTAAGGAGACAAACTGAGGCATTCCTATCAGTCAATTTGACATGCGATTGGCAAGGCTCCTCTGCTCTTGCACCTTAGAATGTGCCCTGTTCCAGGTCAGACACAAAAGATTCACAGGCATACTGATAGCCTTAATAGTCTCAGCCATAGTCATCATAGCAACTGCTAGTGTTCCTGGGCCTCTATTACTGAATCAGTACGAACAGTTACCTTTGTAGATAACTTTACTAGAGACGTGTCTAGTGAACTTCTCTTACAGCAGGATATAGATAAAAAAATATTGCATGTCTACAAGTCCTTGAGGCTGTCTTAGGATATGTAGGGGAGCAGCAAGGCGCACTGGCATTCCAACAGCAATTAAACTGTGACTAGGAACATAAGCATATCTATGTCACCTCTCTACCTTGGAATCAATCAATATGTAGTTGGGATGAGGTGAAACAACACCTTTAGGGAACCTTAATCACAGACATAAACCAACTTAAAATTGTAGAATCCTTAAATAGATCTAATGCCCAACAAACAACCATATGGAAGAATGTGGGAGGATGTCTCTCCTGGATAGACCCCTACTCCTGGGGGTCATTCCTCGATTGAAAAAGAATGTTACTGGTTATACTGTTATACTCATGTTTGTCTTATGTTATTTAGTAATTCTAGGATGCAAAGCCAGAACATGAGTTATAACCGCAGTGGCTGACAAAACTGTTGCTGCACACATCTGTACTCTTTAATCAATAAGACCTGATGCAAAAAGAAAAGGGGGCGATTAGAAGATTGGTCAGGGTGGTGGGAAAAGTTATAAGAGAAGGTTATAGGGAAAGATGCAAACCTTATTGGGAGCCCAGGAGGTTTGTCAAAAGCTTTGGGAGATAATTGTGGCTGAAGGCAGCCAAATTCTCTTATCTTGAGGCTGAGGGCAAAGGTCAGATAACAAGGGAATGTAAAGGAACTTATCTAGATAAATTTGTTTACTCCTGTCTCCAGAAACCAACTTTGATCATTCCTGTGCTCTCTCTATTCAGGGAGTCGACAAAGTTTATTACTCAAAAATTGTGTTTACTTCAAGCCTTTGTCATCGAATCTGTACTAAATAAATGCGAGAAGGACTCAGTTATGAGTGTGGCACTCTTGTTGGCAGTGCAAAACCATTGCGGGACCCTAACCATGCTGTCAGGAAAAATATCTGTGTCAGCATAGTTCTTTCATACGTCGCTTGGCCGAGTCTGTGGGACAGACTCAGCAGACACTTAGGTTGATTCCATAGCGTGGCTATTGTGAATATTGCAACAATAAACATGGGAGTGTAAACATTCCATTGGTACATTGATTTCTTTTCTTTGGGTATATACTCAGCAGTAGAATTGCTACACAACATCATAGTTCTATTTTTGTTTTGGGGGGGAACTTTTATACTGTTTTCCAAAGTGACTGTATTAGCTTACATTTCTATTGATAGTATACAAGAGTTCCACTTTCTCCCCATCCTCTCCAACATCTATTATGGTTTTTTTTTTTTTTTTGATGCTGTTGTTGTTTTGTTTGGTAATAGCCATTCTAACTGAGGTGAGGTGATATTCACTGTAGTTTTTATTTCTATTTCCCTGATGTTAGTGATGGACATTTTTTCTTGCATGCTCTGGTTATTTTTATGTCTTCTTTTGAGAAAGGTCAAGATATTTTGCCCATTTTAATTGGATTTTTTTTTTTTTGCTATATGTTGTTGGAGATTTTTATATACTCTGGTTATTAATCTTTCATTTGATGAATAGTCTGTAAGTATGTGCACTCATTATGTAGGATGACTCTTCATTTTGCAGTTTTTTGTTTGTTTGTTTGTTTTTGTTTTTGTTTTTGGCTATGCAGAAACTTTTTAACTTAATCCTATTTGTCTATTTTTACATTTGTTGCATGTAATTTACCCAAAAAATATTCACCCACCCCAGTGTTCTGAAGCATTTTCCCAGTATTTTCTCATAGTAGTTTCATATTTGCAGCTCCAAAATTTAAGTCTGTAATCCATTTTGATTTGATTTTTGTGTAAAGTAAGAAATAGGGTCTAGCTTCATTCTTCTGAAAATTAATGCCTGGTTTCCCCGGCACCATTTATTGATGAAACTGTCCTTTCAATCAGTATGTTTTGATACTTTTGTTGAAAATGAGTTGAATATGTATATGTAGATTTATTTCTGGAGTTTCCATTTTGTTCCGTTGATCTGTCTATTTTTATGCAATTAACATGCCGTTTTGGTTAGTATGGCTTTGTAACATATTTTGAAGTCAGATAATGCAATACCTCAAGCTTTGTTCTTTTTGCACATTATTACCTTGGCCATTTGGAATCCTTTAAGGTTCCATAGAAATTTTTGGATTATTTTTTCTATTTCTATAAAAAAAGTCACTGGTATTTTGATAGAGATTTCATTGACTCTGTAGATTGCTTTTGATAGAATAGAGACTTTAATAGTATTAACTTTCCAGTTCATTAGCATGGGCTATCTTTTGTGTGTGTGCGTGTGTGTGTGTGTGTGTTTCAATAAATCTTATCAGTATTTTACAGTTTCCTTGTACAAATATTTTGCTTATTTGTTTAAATTTATTCATAATTTTTTTTTTTAGATATTGTAAATGTGATTGTGTTTTAAATTTTTTTCAGATTATTCACAGATAGCATGCACAAATGTTACTAGCTTTTGTATTTTGATTTTGTATTGTAAAATTGACAAAATTCATTTATCAGTTCTAAGAGATTTTTGGTGAAGTCTAGGTTTTCCCAAATATAGTATAGTGTTATGAGTAAACAGGAATAATCTTAATTTTTTCTTTACAATTTGAATGTCCTTTATTTCTTTCACTTGCCTAACTGTCCTGGCCAGGACTTCCAAGATTATGTTGAATTAAAATGGTGAAAGTGGGAATTCATTTCATTTTTCTTTTTCCTTTCTAAGATATAAGAAGAAATTCTCTATTTTTTTCTCCATTCAGTAAGATGGTAGCTGCAGGTATTTTGCGTTTATCATTTTGAGGTATGTTTCTTCTGTATTACAGCCCTTTTAATCATGAAGAAATGTTTAATTCTATTAAATGCTTTTATAGCACCTATTGAAATCATGTAGTTTGGTCCCTTGATTCTGTGTTAATGTGATGTATTACATTTATTGATTTGCATATGTTAAATCATCGTTGATTCCTTTGGGTGAATCTCAACCTTGTTAAATGGTCGTTTAATGTTTTTGAAGAGTTTGAGTAGAATTCATATTAGTTCTTTTTAAATGTTTGATAGAATTCAGCATTGAAGCCATAAGGTTCTGTTTTTTTTTTCATGTTGTTGTTAGGAAACTTTTATTACTGCTTCTATTTTGTAACTCATTGTTGTGTTTGGGTTTTCTGTTTCTCCATGGTTTTATCTTGGTATGTTTTATGTGTCTAAAACTTTATCCATTTCTTCAAGATTTCACAATTTGTTGAATTCATTTGTTCATAATAGTATCTGTGATTTTATTTTCTTTGTATTTCTGGGGTATCAGTTGCTATGTCTCTTTTTACCTTACTGATTTTATTAATTTGTGTCTTCTCTTTTATTCTTAAGTTTTTATTAATTTGTGTCTTCTAATTTTAATTTGTGTCTTTTATTAAGTCTGATAATTTATTAACTGATAATTTGTGTTTTTACTTTTCTGATTTTATTAATTTGTGTCTTCTCTTTCATACAAAGGTTTCTTCATTTTGTTTATCTTTCAAGCAATAAACTTTGTTTTGATGATTTTTAATATTTTTAGTCTTGATTTTATATATGTTTACTCTGATCTTTATTATTTCTTTCCTTCAATTAATTTTAGCATTGTTTTATTCTTGCTTTTATAGTTCCTTGAGGTGCACCATTAAGTTGTTTATTTGAAAATTTTCTACTTTTATGATAGAGGCATTTATTGCTATAAATTTCCCTATTAGTACTCCTTTTGTGGTATCCCATCGATTTTTGGTATGTGGTATTTCCATTTTCATTTGTTTCAAGATATTTTTAAGTTTCTCTCTTAATTTCTTAATTGACCCATTTATTATTCAGGTGCATGTTGTTTAATTTGCATGTGTTTGTGTAGTTTCTAAAGTTTCTCTTACTATTGATTGTTGATTTCATCCCATTGTTGTTAGATAAATTACTTCATATTATTTTGAGTTCTTTGAATTAATTGAAATTTGTTGTGTGGTCTTACAGTCTATCCTGAAGAATGTTCCATGTGCTTATGGAAAGTATATTTGTATTCTGTAGCAGTTTAATTAAATGTTCTATAAATCTTAGTTACATCCATTTGGTGTAGAGTGTGGCTTAATTACAATATTTATTGCTGAATTTCTATCTAGATGAGCTTTCAATTACTGAAAGTGGGGTGTTGAAATTCCCTACCTTTATTTTATTGCAGTATATCTTTCCCTTTAGATCTATTAATGTTTATTTTGAATATTTGGGTGTATTTGCATGTAATGTCATTTTTTACCTCTTAAGTTTTAGACTATGCGTATCTGTACAAGTGAAGTGAGTTCATTACAGGCAAAATATAACTGTGTCATTGTTTTTTTTAAATGTCTCTCTTCTAATTGGAGAATTTAGGCCATTTCCATTTAATGTTATTATTGATATGTAAAAACTTACTACTGTCATTTTGTTGCTTGTTTTCTGGTTGTTTTGTAACTCATCTGTTTTGTTTTTGGTTAAGTGATTTTCTCTGATTGTATGTTTTAAGTTATTGCTTTTTTGTGTGTGTGTATCTGTTATAGTTTTTACCTTTGTTTTAACTATGAGTCTTACTAAAAGCACACATTTTGATGTTTTGTTGTCTTTATTTTTTTAAGATTTTTATATTGCCTATCTCTTAACAAGTTGATATATTTATTATTGTTTTTATTTGCTTTTAGTCTTCATACTGGATATGTTAGTGGATTGTATACCACATGTAATGTTATAGATTATACTGAAGTTGTCTGTGTCTTAACTTTTACTAGTACATTTTTTGTTTTTTGCATATTAGTTTTCATTGTTGTTGTTTTTCAGGTTGAAGAAATCCCTTTAGCATTTCTTGTAAGATGAGTCTAGTCTAGTGGTGATAAATTTCCTCAGAATGTTATTCTTTGGGGGACTTTGGGAAAATTTTTGTTTATCATGTTTAAAAGATAGCTTTTTTTTTGTACTGTATTCTCATTTGGAAGTCACTTTTCTTTATCACTTTGAATATATTTAATTTATCCTGGCCTATATCATTTCTACTGAGAAGTCTGTTGCCAGAAGCATCAGCAGTCCTTTAATGTTGTTTTCCTCTTTTCTCTTGTTGATTTTAGGATCCTATTTTTGTCCTTGATCTTTGAGAGCTTGATTATTATACAACTGGGAGTAGCAGTCTTATGTGGATTGTATCTGCTTAGTGATCTCTGACCTTCCTTTTCTTGTATATTTCTATCTTTCTGTATTTTCAAAAAGCTTTTTGTTAGTATTTCTTTTAATAAACTTTGTACTTCTTACTCTTTTTCAACTCTCTCTTAAATGCCAATGACTCTTAGATTGACTTTTGTGAAGTTATTTTCTAGATTTCATAGGTGTTCCTCAACACTTTTTATTTATTTTATTTTATTTTCCTGGACTGTGTATTTTTAAATAAACTGTGTATTTTAAATCAGTTGTTGAGCTGATTATTGTTCTGCCTGATCCTTTCTGCTCTTGAGAGCATCTCATACATTTTTTAGTTTGGAAATACATTTCTCAGTTCCAGACATTTTTTTTTTAATTTTATAACTTTAAAATAAAATCTTAAGAATTTAAAAATTCTTTTTAAAAATTATTTCAATCTCTTATACGTTTTTTGATAAGCTTCTGTATTTCTTTCTGTGTTATCTTGAACTTCAGTGAGTTTCCTCAGAACTGCTGTTTGCTATATTTTTCGAGTTTAAGCATCCTCATCTTATTAGGACCAGTCATTGGCTCCTTGCTTTGTCTGTTTGGAGAGATCATGTTTCCCTGCTTGCTGTTGTTTCTGGTGAGCATACATGTATGGTTTTGCATTTAAAGATTATTCCAGTCTTGTTTTGGTCTTTCCAGGGTATGTTTGCTTGGAGGTTCTTTGTAATGTGCCTGTTGAGTACACTTTATTCTAGATTGCTGCCTTCTTTCTAGTGTATTAAGATGGGATTTGTCTCAGCTTTTGCATAGGTTTGGAGCACTGCTTATATTGGATGTGACGGTCCCAAAGAGGATACACAAACTGTGTGGCAATCACGTCTAAAAGTTTGTGTTCAAAAGATTCATGGAGCATGCCTTCTACAATGTGGTGCTAATAAATAGCTACTCGGATTTGGCATCTTCTTTGGCTGAGATAAAGAGCAGAACTTTGCAGGCTGGGATTGCTAGCTCACCTCCTCTCTTTGTCTCTCACTCTGCCTCCCAGTAGTTTTTTCTCCTACAGGCACTTGTGATGCTTCCCATGGGTTGAGGAAGGAATGATTTTCTGGCAAGAAAACACAACATGGTGGGAAAGCTGACTGTCTGGCTTTTTGTTATTTTTTCCAGTGTGGACACCATGAGTCTGATGGAAGTTTTCCACATGTGGTGCCTGGTATATTGTTGGAGGAACTTTATGCATTAAAACGTCTTACTTTCTTACTGTCTGCTCAGAGTTTTCTTTTCTTTTTTTTTTTTTTTTAACTTCTCTTTGGCCGTAGGGATTGTCTCAGCCTCAAATTTAACTTCTACAATATTGCTGGTGTGTTAGCCAGGGCTTTCTA
>NW_012115533.1:4552832-4554762 GCF_000951035.1 Colobus angolensis palliatus
ATATGAGCTTTTGAATATGAATCAAGTAACATGCATACTGTGGATACATTTGAAATGCTCAATAGAACAGCACTGTCTTACTTTTTTTAACTAGCGAAGAATTTGAAGGATGGAACACTTCTATAGAAGTTATTAGTAGGGCAGGACACGGTTGCTCACACCTGTAATTCCAGCACTTTGGGAAGCCAAGGTGGACAGATCACCTGAGATTGGGAGTTCGAGACCAGCCTGATCAACATGGAGAAACCCCATCTTTACTAAAAAATACAAAATTAGCCACATGTGGTAGCACAGACCTGTAATTCCGCCTACCTGGGAGACTGAGGCAGGAGAATCACTTGAACCTGGGAGGCAGAGGTTGCCATGAGCAAAAATCATGCCATTGCACTCCATCCTGGGCAATAGGAGTGAAGCAAAACTCCATCTCAAAAAACAAAAGCTATTAGAAAGACACATATAGCAGAAAAATTGAATATGAATGAATACCTAAGAAAAAAATATGGAATGAGATGGAATTGAATTTGTGATCCATTTCATAAATGTAAAGCTGACAGATTGAATCAAAGAAATATTGATAGTTCTGTGCAATATCTCCGATGTGAGTTAAAATACTAGTGGAGAAAATACCACAGCCAAATCTAAGCATATAGTTTAATACAAGCAGATGAGTCCATTCAAAAATATTTTAAAACATAGTTAGTGGTTCAAGAAGAGATCATAGTCTGCTGATACCATTTTCATACAGAGGAATTGAATTGCCTTTGATTTAGAAGAAGAAACATAGAAGTAGCCATTAATTCTTTCTGCTACAACCCAAACAGTTTTTTCTGTAGTATTCCTAAAGTTTGATAGGCAAAGTGCTGATTCCAAAATGTCACACCCTGTAAAAACGTTTCTAAAGGACTGCGAGCTTTATTTTAAACTGAAGCTCTTTAGTTTCATGCAATATTTCTATTATTCTGTCATGTATGTTTTTTCTCTCACATAAAGTTATTATTTGGATTTGGCACAATTGGGGGAAAGATGGTTTTTACATGAAGGAGTATACCTTATATAATATGGTTTATTGGAAATAGTTTATTATTCTTTAGGGTCCATTCAGTTGTTGCATGTGTCAGAACAGTGAATCAAATAGTGATTTGACTGTTAATACCACCTTTACAAACATTAGATTTATTTGTTTCTCAAAGTTACATGACTGTCCCTCTGCTTTGTTAAAACTGAGCTATTCGTCTTTATTGACATTAACTTCTAATTATTTTTTTGACTTTTATTTTTGTTTCAGAGGATATATATGCATGTTTGTAACATTGATATATTGTGTAATGTGTAGATTTGGAGTATGGATAATCCTGTCACTCAATTAATGAGAATACCACTCAATAGTTAGTTTCACAGTCTGTGCCTAGTTTCACAGTCTGTGCCTCCTTCTCTCTCACCCTCCTCCTTAGTGTCTATTTTTTCCATCTCTACATCCCTCAAGGTTTACTTCCCATTTGTAAGTGAGTACATGCAATATTTGTATTTCAACAGCATATAAGCATTCTTTTCCTTGTCAGCATCTGTTACTTTTGATTTTTTAACAATTCCCATTCTGACGTGAAATTGTATCTTATTCTGGTTTTCATTTGTGTTTCTCTGAAGATTACTTATGATGAGTATTTTATCATATATATTTGTTGGCCATTGGTAGTTCTTTTAAGAAGTGTCTTTACATGTTCTTTGCACACTTTTGAATAGAATTATTTGTTTTTTGCTTGTTAATTTGTTTAAGTACCTTATTCATTTTAGATACTAGACCTTCCAAGGATGCACACTTTGCAAATATTTTCTCCTGTCTGCTAGTTGTCAGTGTACGCTGTTGATTATTTCTTTTGCTGTACAGAAGCTCTTTCATCTAATTAGGTCTCACTTCTAAATTTTTGTTTTT
>NW_012115533.1:4558290-4573357 GCF_000951035.1 Colobus angolensis palliatus
TCTGGACATGTCCAGAGTTTCTTCCTTCTAGTGGGTTCTTGGTCTCGCTGACTTCAGGAGTGAAGCTGTAGACCTTTGCACTGAGTGTTACAGCTCTTAACGGCGGCACATCTGGAGCTCTTCTTTCCTCCTGTCCAGAGATGTTCATCCCTCCCGGTGGGTTCATGGCCTTGCTGGCTTCAGGAGTGAAGCTTCAGACCTTCACAGTGAGTGTTACAGCTTATAAAAGTGGAGTGGACCCAAAGAATGAGCAGCAGCAAGATTTATTGCAAAGAGCAAAAGAACAAAGCTTCCACAGCGTGGAAGGGGACCCAAGGGATTGCTGCTTCTGGCTCAAGCAGCCTGCTTTTATTCCCTTATCTGACCCCACCCACGTTGTGCTCGTTGGTCCATTTTACAGAGAGCTGATTGGTCCATTTTACAGAGAGCTGGTTGGTCCGTTTTGACTGTGTGCTGATTGGGACGTTTACAAACCTTGAGCTAAACACAGGGCTGATTGGTGCATTTACAATCCTTTAGCTAGACACAAAAGTTCCCCAAGTCCCCAGTAGATTAGCTAGACACAGAACACTGGTACATTTACAAACCTTGAGCTAGACAGAGAGTGCTGATTGGTGCATTTACAAACCTTGAGCTAGACACAGAGTGCTGATTTGTGCACTTACAATCCTTTAGCTAGACATAAAAGTTCTCCAAGTCCCCACCCAACTCAGGAGCAGCCCAATTGGCTTCACCTAGTGGATCCCATGCCAGGGTCGTGGGTGGAGCTGCTCACCACTCCATGCCCTTGGGCAGTTGATGGGATCAGGCACCTCAGAGCAGGGGGTGGTGCCCATTGGGGAGGCTCAGGCCATGTGGGAGCCCACCCAGGGTGGGGGACTCAGGCTTGATGGGCTGCAGCCCCCGAACCCTGCCCTGTAGGGAGGCAGCTGAGGCCCAGTGAGAATTTGATCATGGTGCAGGTGGGCCAACAGTGCTGGGGGACTCAGTCCACCCTCTGTAGCTGCTGGCTCAGGTGCTAAGCCCTTCACTGCCCTGGGCCAATGGTGTCAGTTGGCCACTCTGGAGTGCGGGGCCCACCAAGCCTGTGACCACCCAGAACTCACGCTGGCCCATGAGCACCATGCGCATATCCGGTTTACCCATGCCTCACCTCTACACCACCCCACAAGCAGATGGAGCCAGCTCTGGCCTTGACCAGCCCAGAGAGCGGCTCCCGCAGTTCAAAGGTGGGCTGAAGGGCTCCTCAAGTGCAGCCAGAGTGGATGCTGAGGCTAAGGAGGCACTGAGAGTGAGCAAGGGCTGCTAGTACATTGTTACCTCTCAATTTCCCCTCTAAACAGGACACCCCAACTGCTGTTGGGAATTTGGCCAATGACTGCTCTAGCTACTTCCAGCTGGATAGGGGCAATGAAGGGGCCCTGCAGTTGTAGTGTCCTCCAGAGGGAAGCACTCTGGGCCAGTGAAAGTGCCAGCAGGTCGGTCCAGGGGACCTTGGTAGAAATTGTTAGTTGAACTCATTTGAAGTTCAATTTGGAAGACCATCTGTAGCTTGATGTCCTTGATTCTAGAGGAAACAAATTTAACAAGGAGGTTAAAAATACACAGTCCAAAGGCAAGTAACTGTAAGATGGCTGCCATGGGACCTAGAAAGGGGAGAAGCCATGTTACCCAACTCAGAGGTTGGTATAAGAGTTTGAAAGATGTTGTTTGATTTCAGAAGCCTTTTCCTGTAAATGCTGTGCAGCATCTCCTATTATCCCTGATTGGTTAGTGTAAAAACAATATTCTTCCACTAAGGAGGTGCAGAGTCCTCCTTTCTCAGCAGTGAGGAGGTCTAGGCCTCAGCGGTTTTGGAGAGTCACTGCTGCCAAAGAGTCTATTTGGGATTGCAAAGCAAGAATAGATTTTGATAATTCTTGCAAATTGTCTGAGAAATCCTTTGAGAGTGTGTGGTAGTTGGATAATGCATGTTATACTGTTAACTTTAGTAAAATTTACTTTTGTTGAAAACCTTGTAAGTTTGGGATTTCAATTATTCTTTGCTATTAATAAGACCTCGTTCAGTCCGTATTAACTTAAAATTGGTATAGATGGCTCCTTCCTCAATCAGTAAGCACTTTAAGATTTGGCTGAGTGCAAATAACACACATTTGAGCAGACCAATTATTAGGCAATTTTCCTGACTCTACTTCTTTAAGAGTTTCCTTATCACTTACTAAATACCTATTGTGTATTTTTCCTTAATCGCCCAGGAGGAACCATCTATTTTCCTGTTCTGAAGGGAGGTCCTCCTAAGTCTGGTCAGCCCTTTGCATGGTAATTGATTATGAATTAGATTCCCTGTTAGGAAACTGGCTGGGTAAATGATTTCTGATAGGAAGGCTATGGGTTGTCAGTGACCTCAGTGCTTTTGGGCCACGCCTTTGTTTACACTGACAACAAGGTGGTATGAGAGTGTTAGAAGCTCACTGGAGAACTTCAATTATCAATTAAAGGTTTTAAATTTACCCTGACTTTTAAAGGAGTAGGGAACACTGTTTTTCTTTACTACTTCCATCTCTCTTTCTCTTTGACTTCTTTGTCTCTCTTTCTGACTCCCTTTTTGTTTCTGTCTCTTCGTCTGTCTGTCTCCTTCTCTTTGCTTCTCTGTTTCTTCCTCTCTCTGACTTTTTGTCCATTTCTCTCTTTCCTTTCTGCTGCTTCTGCCAGCTGCTTATGCTGCTGTTCTCCCCTCTCCTTACCCTTTTTGATGGCTTCAGCAGTGTAAGACTGCCACCTCCTTGGGTTTTACGCTGTATGCAGTAACTCCATAATTTCCTTGTGGTATTTAATGGGGGTTCCCCCAGAGGTTAGGAACTCCCTTTCTTTCCATATTGCTGGATAGGCATGTAGGATTAGATAATCTGTATCTATCTGTATACACATTTGCTTTCTGTATACACATTTATTATTTTTCCCTTTCCCAGTTCTAAGGCTCAGGTAAGTACCAGTAGTTCTGCTACTGGGTGCTGGTCCCTGGGGGAAGAGGCTTATTTTCAAGTATGGTTACATCAATAACTATGGCATAACCTGCCCTTTGCATCCCATTCTCCACAAATGAACTTCCATCGATATATAGGTTATGGTAAGGATTAGCTAAGGGGACTTCTAAGCGATCATCTGAGGTGGTATAAGTCTGGACTATAAATTGTTGGCAGTGGTGCTCGATTGGTTCCCCATCCTCTGGGAGAAAAGTGGCAGGGTTGAGGGTGACGCACATACATATTTGATGCACCGGTCCCTCAAGGAGTGGTGCCTGGTATCTTAGTAGGCAGTCATCTGATAGCCATAAACTTCCTTTGCCACCTAGTATGCCATTTACATCATGAGTAGTCCAGACAGTGAGATCCTTTCCTTGTATTATCTTGATAGCCTCTGACACCAAGAGAGCTACCGCCACAACTACCCATAGAGGCCAGCCTTTTGCCATTATATCAATTTCCCTAGTTAGGTATGCCACTGGCTGTGGGGTTGTCCCACGAATCTGAGTAAGGACTCCAAGAGCTATCCCTGCTCTCGCCGTGACATATAAAGAGAAGTTTTGTCCTGTCGGGAGGCTTAAAGCTGGAGCTTATCCTAGGGCCAGCTTTAAGGTTTTGAAGGCTGTTTCTGCGTCTGGTTCCCATTCTACTAGAAAAGTATTTGCTCTCTGGGTCTCCTTGATTAGAGTATAGAGGCTCTTGGCTATCTTTCTGTATCCAGGGATCCCTAGTCAGCAAAAGATGGTGATTCCAAGGAACACCTGCAACTACTTTCATGTTTTATGGTGAGGATAAGCCAGTGTAGGCTGTATTTGTTCCTTGCTGAGGGCCCTGGTCCCTCCAGCTAAGATTAGGCCTAGATATTTGACCTGCTGTATGCAAAGTTGGGCCTTCAATCTAGATACCTTGTACCTTTGATTAATTAGAAAGTTCAAGAGATCTAGTTTAGCCTGCAGGCATGAGGCTTCCAAACTGGTAGCCAAAAGTAAATCATCCACATACTGAAGGACCAGTGTGTCTGGACTTGAGAAGTGGCCTAGATCTTGGGCCTAAACCCTTGGGGCAAGACCTAAACCCTTGGGGCAAGACCATCCATGTAAGTTGGGATGTGTGGTCTGTGGGATCCTCAAAGGCAAAGAGAAACTGGGAATCAGAGTTCAAGAGAATACAGAAGAGGGTATCCTTGAGGTCCAGAAGTGTGAACCATTCTGCTTCCTCTGGTATTTGAGAGAGCAGGGTATAGGGGTTGGGTACAACTGGATATAGATGAATTACTACCTTATTGATGAGTCTAAGATCTTGCACTAGTCTCCACTGACCATTTGGTTTTTGTACTCCTAGAATTGGGGTGTTTCAGGGACTGCTGCATTCCTTACTAAGGCTTGAGCTTTTAAATGTTTAACGATATCCTGTAATCCTTTATGAGCTTCAGGCCTTAAGGTATGTTGCCTTTGATAAGGAAAAGTGGAGGGATCTTTTAGCCTTATTTGGACTGGGTGGGCATTTTTTACCCTTCCAAATTGTTTTTCCAATGCCCAGACTTCAAGATTGATTCCCTCCTTGAATAGGGGACAATAAATGGGTAACTTGTTTCCCATATTCATGTAGACAATAGCTCCAGTTTGGGCTAATATATCTCTCCCTAATAAGGGTGTGGGACTTTCAGGCATGACAAGAAAGGCATGTGAAAAGAGCAAAGTCTCCCAATTCCAACTGAGGAGGTGGGAGAAATACCTGATTATAGGTTTTCCTGGGATTCCTCGGATGGTAACGGATCTTGAGGACAGTCGTTCAGGACAGTAGATTAATACTGAGAAGGCTGTGCCAGTGTCCAGGAGGAAGTCATTTTCCTGGGCCTCACTGGTTAAACGTACCCGGGGCTCAGTAAGGGTGATGACATGAGCTGGCGCTTGCCCCCGGCACCCTCAGTCCTGTTGTTGGGTCATCTAGTTGGGGGCTACTGACCCAGAAAATCTTTGTCCTCTGGGGCAGCGCAACTTCCAGTGATTACCTCAGCACAATGGACATGGATATGGACGCGACTTGTTTCTCATTGAACAATCTTTTTTAAAGTGTCCTAGTAAACTACACTGATAACAAGCCCTACTGGTTGATTGGCCTTTCTGTCCTCTCTGAACCACCAAAGTTTCGTTTTGTTTTGTTTATTGTTTGAGAGCCATGACTAAGGCTGTAGCCTTTCTCTGATCTCACTTTTCCTTTTGGGCCTGTTCCTCTTGGTCCCTATTACAGAACACTGAGGTTGCCATGTTTAGTAATGCCTCCAAATTTTGTTCAGGGCCCAGGATTGCTTTTGAAGCATTCTCCTGATATCTGCGACTGAATGGGTAATAAACTTATCTTTTTGAATCAATTGACCCTCGAGTGATTTGGGTGACAGGGGAGTATATTCTCTTAAGGCCTCCCATAGCCGCTCCAGGAAGGCAGAAGGATTTTCTTCCTTTCCCTGAATTATGGTGGACATCATTGAATAATTCATGGACTTTTTCCTAATTCTCCTTACTCCTTCTAGAACACAGCTTAACAGGCTCCATGATCTGACTCTAGGTCCCATTGGAGATCCATACTGGGGTTGGCTTAGTGACTGGTAGGGAATTTGTCCCTTTCTTTGGCTGTCATTCTATCATTTACTTGACTAAGATACCAGGTATCTCCAAACTCTTGGGCTGCAGCCAAAGCTGCATTATTTTCATTAAAGGCTGGGGTTTGATCTAACAATAGCATGACATCTCTCCAAGTGAGATCAAAGGTTTGCCCTAGACCCTGTAGGACATCTATGTACCTATCAGGATAATCTGAAAACTTCCTAAGGTCTTCCTTGATCTGCTTTAAATCAGAGAGGGAAAGGAGACACATACCTGGGTTGGGCCAAATTCCCCTCCCCCTACAGTTTGAAGGGGACATAACCGATAGCCTAGGGGGTTTGTGGTCCTTTGGAGATTTCTTATTTACTTCTGGGCAGGGAAGATTAGAGGAGGATTATCATTAATAGGAAGGGGAGCTGTAGGGAGGCTAGGATATGGGGGTAAAGTGAGAGGTCCTCCTGTGGGATGTAAATTGCAAGCTTTGCATAGTTGTGTATGGTCCTTCAGTGAAAAGAAAGCTTAGACATAATGTATTTCACTCCATTTGCCTTCCCTCTTACAGAAACGGTCAAGCTGCAGGATAGTATTGCAATTTATATTTCCCTCAGGTGGCAATTTTTCCTCATCAGAGAGAGAATATTGGGGTCAAGCCATAGTGCAGAAAAAAAGAGCCACCTCATTTTCAGGGTTTGTCGGTCAAATTGGTCCCAATGGCTTAGCATGCATTTCAAGGGTGAGTCTCTTGATGCCTGTTTCCCACCTGAAACACAAAACCACCTGCAGTTTTGCTTTGTTTGTTTCTCCCCCTGTCCAAGAACCCGCAATAGTCTTTGGACCCTGCTGATCGGAATAGTTGTACTCACCGAAGCAGCAGCAGAAATGCTAGTTTTCCTCCCAGACCACAAGGAGGACCAGGGAAGTTCAGATTTAGTGGCCCTTACCAACACATTCTTGAAAACCTACACCCTTGCCTGTCCTCCTAGACCACGAGGAGGACCGAGAAAAGTTGGATTTAGTGGCCCTTACCGACACATTCTCAAAAACCTGTTAGAGTCCTAAGCATTCTCCTGTCAGTATTGGGACTTTACTTCTGTCCCATAAAGATGTTGTTATGCCCCAAAAATGAAGTGGAGGGCCCTACCCTGAGGGAGGTAAGGGATCTCCAGAGTTAGACAAGTGACACCTTTTGTCCTCACTTATATGAATAGGAAGGATACAATTCATGATGCCGCCCATATCCTAGCTTCAGGAATAGCTTTTGTTAGGCCTGCTTGTCTGAGAAGGGATCCTAAAATTCCAGAGAGTAACCCCTATGGGGCTTTGGGCCAAAAGTATGTGTTTCTGATTGGTTAGCCTGGGTGTCTAAAGAAGGTAACAGAGTCCTGAAGTTTATACTAGAAATCATTCTTATAGGAGAAACTAGAAAAGCACCAAAGACAGAGAGTGGTTTTTAGAAGTGGGACTAGCCTCAGAGAAGACAGGCAAGAGGAAGTTTGTCTGACAGGCATTATAGGACCTAGGATGCAAAGGTCAGGATAGTTAAGATAGATGGGTAAGTCTTGCTTGGGTGACATGCCTTTGAGAGTTCCACTCAGAGCTGCAGGGTCAACCAACTTGTTTTGGGGACCCTGGAGCTCAATGGCTTTCCTCTATGTCGGCCCTCAGCTCAGCCCAGAAGTACAGGAAAAGCAGAAGCTGGTTCCAGGCAAACTAATGCTCCCAACTGCGAAAGTTGGGGATTGTTACAGATCCATTTCCCAGAAAGCCTGACACTCGTGTCTTTAGTCCACTGGCTACACTAGTCACTTTTATCTGGCAACAGGTGCCTGGTATTTTGCCCCAAATTTGAAGAAAAACTAGGACAGAATAACAAGTGGAAGGGGTCCGACGGTACTCACCACTTGACGATAGGTGATAATCTCACTGCTTGGTGATAGGTGATGGTCTTACTGCTTGGTGATAGTCTCTCCACTTGGCGATAGGCGATAGTCCCATCTGGGTCACCAAAATGTGTCCAGAATTGGTGGGTTCTTGGTCTCACTGACTTCAAGAATGAAGCTGTGGACCCTTGTGGTGAGTGTTACAGTTCTTAAAGATGATGTATCTGTATTCTGTTCCTTCTGATGTTTGGACGTGTCAGAAGTTTCTTCCTTCTGGTGGGCTTGCAGTCTCACTGACTTCAAGAGTGAAGCTGCAGACTTTTGTGCTGAGTGTTACAGCTCTTAAAAGTGACGTGTCTGGAGTTGTTCCTTCCTCCCACCCAGAGTTGTTCGTCTCTCCCATTGGGTTTGTGGTCTTGCTGGCTTCAGGAGTGAAGCTACAGACTTTCTCAGTGAGTGTCACAGCTCATAAAGGTGGCACAGACCCAAAGAGTGAGCAGCAGAAAGATTAATTGCTAAGATCAAAAGAACAAAGCTTCCACAGAGTGGAAGAGGGCCTCAGCAGGTTGCTGCTTCTGGCTCTGGCAGCCTGCTTTTATTTCCTTATCTGACCCCACTTACATCCTGCTGATTGGTCCATTTTACAGAGAGCTGATTGGCCCATTTTACAGAGAGGTGATTGGTCCATTTTGACAGCATGCTGATTGGTGCATTTACAAACCTTGAGCTAGACACAGAGTGCTGATGGGTGCATTTGCAATCCTTTAGCTAGACATAAAAGTTCTCCAAGTCCCCACCTGACTCAGAAGCCCAGTTGGCTTCACCTAGTGGATCCCACACCCGGGCCACGGGTGGAGCTGCCTGCCAGTCCCGTGCCATGTGCCCACACTCCTCAGCCCATCGCGGTTGATGAGATCCCAGGCCATGGAACAGGGGACAGCACCTATCAGGGAAGTTTGGGTCATTCAGGAGCCCACCTGCAGCAGGAATGGGAGCTTAGGCACAGAGGGGTGCAGGTCCCAAGCCCTGCCTTGTGGGGAGGCGGCTGAGGCCCTGTGAGTATTCAAGCCCTACATTCAGAGTGGCCAGCCAGTGCCACTGGCCCCAGGCAGTGAGAGGCTTAGTATCCAGGCCAGTAACTGCGGAAGGTGTGCTGGGTCCCCCAGCACTGCCGACTTGCCTGCCCCACCTTCAAGGTCTTGTCAGGCCTCAGCCGCCTCACCATGGGGCAACCCACATGGGTCCCCTTCCATGCTGTGGAAGTTTTGTTCTTTTGCTCTTCACAATAAATCTTGCTGCTGCTCACTCTTTGGGTCTGCACCGCCTTTATGAGCTGTAACACTCACTGCCAAGTTCTGCAGCTTCACTCCTGAAGCCAGCGAGACCACGAACCCACCAGGAGGGATGAACAACTCTAGATAGGAGGAACAAAGAACTCCAGATGTGTCGCCTTTAAGAGCTGTAACACTCAGCAAGAAAGCCTGCAGCTTCACTCCTGAAGTCAGCGAGGCCACAAACCCATCAGAAGGAAGAAACTCCTGACATGTCCGAACATCAGAAGAAACAAACTCCAGACATACCATCTTTAAGAACTGTAACACTCACTGCGAGTGTCTGCGGCTTCATTCTTGAAGTCAGTGAGACCAAGAACCCACCAATTCCAGACACATTAGTAGGTATTGACCTTTCATTTCCATGTTTAGCACTCCCTTGAGGATTTCTTGTAAATCTGGTCTGATGGTAATAAATTCCCTTAGTTTTTGTGTTTGCTTGTTGGAGAAGGATTTTGTTTCTCCTTCACTTATTAAGCTTTGTTTGGCAAAATATAAAATTCTTGGTTAGAATTTCTTTTCTTTGAAAATGTTGAAAATAGGCCCTCAATTTCTTCTTGCTTGTAAGGTTTCTGCTGAGAGATCCACTGCTATTCTGATGAGATTTCCTTTAAAGTGACCCAATCTTTCTCTCTAGCTGTATTTAAGATTTTTTTTTCACATTAACCTTGGTGAATCTGATGGCTATGCACCTTGGGTGTGGTCATTTTGTACAGTATCTCAAGGAGATTATGTGTTATTTCTTGAACTTGTATGTCAAGCCATCTAGTGAGATTGGGGAGGGGTTTTGTTGTGTGTGAACATTTTCAAATATGCTTTTCAAGTTGCTTCCTTCTTTCTCCTTTTCTCTAAGAAATGGCAATGAGTTATAGAATCAGTCTGCTTACATGGTACCTTATTTCTCAGGGTTTTTGTTTATTTTAAAAACATTTTTATTTTTTATTTTGGTCTGATTGATTTAATTTGAAGATATTAATATATTTACTTTGAATCATTGAAAGAATGAATTACCTAGAATTTACAATAAGTTATATTTGATGACTTTAGGTTAAAATTAGATTTTAAAAATTAAACTAATATTAACTGACTTGAAGTGTTTTCAACAGTTTAATGAAGTATTCAATTACATGTATATACAATTACACATATATTCTGTTAGATTTTCTGATTTCTGTATAGATTGCATATATATTACATTTGCTACTTTGTCGTTGATATTTCCATTTTGCTTTCCCACAGCTTCTTTTGAAGTGCTGTCAGCTGCTTTGGTGCAAATGAAGAAAAAAATCACATCATCTCTAAATTAGCCACCACCTCATCAAATTTTAGAAGTAAATCCTAGATTTCCCTTATGATGGAAAAATAGACATTGTTAAGATATTTGCTTTTTTGCAATGACAAAGTATTTTATATATAACTATTTTATATCATACAAAATACTTGATATCAATTATTAATATTATATTTTAAATATTTTTTGAAAGCTCCTTAAGGAAACATGTTTTTCTAATGGTCCAAAAGGAAAACTGGATAGCAAAGTTTACAAAAATAGAAAAGGCTTATTGAGATGCTTAATCAGTACTGTTTAGATTAGCAAAACCCATAAACTACATATTATTTTTATAATATAATATTTTAAAGTGGATGTCATACCTAAATCCAAGTAGAAGTCCTAGTGAAATGAACACTGTCCAGTATTTGCGTATAATCAGCATTTGTAGCTTTCAAATTGTATGCATTTAGTGGGCCTTTAATACATTTTTGTATCCTTTGTTGATGTGTAGAATCCATTCCTAAAACATGAAGAATCAAACTTTCCCTAGCTTAGATTGTATAATTATATATATCAAGCCAATCTGCTGGAAATAAATCCTTTGTCCTGTTTTCATGAACAAGTACAGGAAGGTTTTGTCACAAAAGGATGCCAGACAAATTCTGTACTTCCTTTTGATTTTATCTTCCAATAACAGAGTTCCTAATATCAAGAAATCTAAATCGGTTACTTATTTGTAATCACCCACTTGACAATCATGAGCACAAATGTAGAGTTGATTTCAAAAGTGTTGATTTTCATTGAAGTCTTTCTATAGTTATTTAATTTATTTATTTCATGTAAGGAAAATGTTTCACCAATGCTCTTCACAGTTATGAACTTATTACTTTCTGTCTAAAGAAAATAAAGGATATGTAATAAATTTCTGTGATTTTTTAGTACAGCTTTAGAACTAAATAAACCTGATATCCAAACCCAGAATTATTTCTTCCATTTCTGTGACCTTAGGTATAATTAGTTATTCTCATATCAGTGGTCCTCCACAGAGTTAGAATAATTGTGCTACCATTTATGACTCTTAGGTGAAAGGATAATAAATGCAAAGCCTCTTCACTGTAAGCACTCAAATGGTAGGTATTATTTTGCTTTTGATTCAAGTACTTGCTTTCGTCTTTATCATTAACATAAAATAAATTCATTATGTAAGTAATAATGTGAAAACATATCCCAAGAAATGATGAATTTGGGTTTCAAACTATTAAAGGAAATCAATGTTTGAAATACAAATATTTTAAAATTATATTAATTTAAATGTGCCTTCTTAGCAAAGATGTTATTTTCTGATTCTACGTTAGACCTAAGAAAACCCAAAATGAGAAACTTAAAAGACTGAGGGCAATAAAGTTATATTTAGCACTCCTAGCTGATTGCACACTGATTGCAGGAACAACAAAAATAATTCCTGCAATTAAATGGGTTGCCTAACTTGATAACTACCTGTATACATTTAGCTGGTTTCAAGGAACTGGAATGTATTTTAGAAACTTAACTGTATCAGAAAGGCTATAGATTGTGTATTTGCAATCAACATCTTCTCTAAATGATGAAGTGGAAATAAAATATATAATTTACTTTTCCCAGAATTCTAAAGCTTTATTCAATATGCTTTGCATTATTATTTTTCCACAAATTCATAGCAAGATGCAAGTTAAATCATATTTTCTATGTGTGTTGAAAAAGCAGAACTGTTTTTCCAAATAATCAATTTGCCAGGCTCAGTGGCTCACGCCTGTAATCCCAGCACTTTGGGAGGCCAAGGCGGGTGGATCACGAGGTCAGGGGATGGAAACCATCCTGGCTAACACAGTGAAACCCCGTCTCTACTAAAAATACAAAAAATTAGCTGGGCGTGGTGGTGGGCACCTGTAGTCCCAGCTACTCGGGAGGCTGAGGCAGGAGAATTGTGTGAACCCAAGAAGGGGAGCTTGCAGTGAGCCAAGATTGCACCACTGCACTCCAGCCTGGGCGACAGAGCGAGACTCCATCCCCACCTGCCACCCCCCAAAAAAACACAAACTAAATAATCAATTTTTTTATTAATACTTTCATGAAAAGTTAAAGTAAATCAAAGAACCAATTTTATTTTGTAGTCAGCAAGTGTGTGTGTGTGTGTATGTATGTGTATATATATTTATATATGTATGTGTGTGTGTATACACTTTTCTGAAAAATGTGCATTTTAACCAATTGCCTTGTTGACCATTTCTCTGTAGTAGGTATGTTCTTGAAAAATGTGTGCAAATTATAATATAAATTGGTTGCATTCCTTTGCTAAGTAAATTAATTAGAGAGCTAAATAATACTTTCAAAACTTGGTAAAGGAAAAGGCATTGCACAGAAGTACATCTCCCAGAGTACCTTTAGATGAAAAGTCTTTAGTGAATTTAGGCTTACACAGGATTTCTGAATCTACAATATTACTTAATTGTCAACACTTTTTGGTTTCTGGTTTTTCCCTAGATTTTGAAATTTATTGACTCTTTGTTAATTTCTTTGTTCATCTCTACATCTTTCATTGAACTATAATATGATTATGGGTGATGGGTGTTGAGGTTGTTTATCTTTCTCTTGTATATTTGTGCAAGTGTTCCACAAGGAAGACATTTCCATCTTCAGATATAATATAATAAGAAAGATGAAGCTTTTCTGTGTTTTGGCACAGCATCTTTTCTCCCATATCAAAAATCAAACTCTTCAAATTGGGATTCAGAATTCAAAATAAATTCTGATTATACCTCTGAAATATAAAGCCACAACATTCCTAAGTGTTAGGCAATTTATAAGCATTACTGTCTTTAGCAGCAAGCAATGGAAAGGTTGAGACAGATCCAGGCTTCCATTTGTAGTTATTAGCCTAAATAGCACATATGCAACCCCAGTAACTCAGGCTAGGACTGCTCAAGGTCTTAACTTTGTGACCATTCACCCAGAAATATGTGTATGTAAGAACATGAGGAAATACCAATGTTGTTAACAAAGATACTTCTGGAAGTAATTTTTTGGCACAGAAACGTAGTCCAAAAGTTGAGGGACAGATAGACAGAAATTAGGCAATGGCTGGACATGGCCTCATGACTATAAACCCAGCACTTTGAGAGGCCATGGGTTGATCACTTGAGTCTAGGAGTTCAAGACCAGACTGGCCAACATGGTGAAACCCAACCTCTACTAAAAATACAAAAAATTGTCAGGCCTGGTGGTGCATGCCTGTAATACCAGCTAGTTGGAAGGTTGAGGCATGAGAATCACTTTAACTTTGGAGGCAAATGTTGTAGTGAGGCAAGACTGTGACACTCCAGTCCAGTCTAAGCAACAGAGGGAGACTCTGTCTTGAAAAAAAAAAAAAAAAGCAAATTAGGCAGATGATTGATAGATACATACAGAGAAAAGAGAAGAGAGAATGAAAAGGGAAGAAGACAAGAAGTTGGGAGGAAGGAAGAAAAGAGGAGGCTCGGTTGTGAAGTGGGTTTCAAAGAACTTTAAACCAATGGCCATCTCCTTATTTTTGCCTCTTATTGAAAACACTTCTTTTTTTTTTTTTTTGAGACGGAGTCTTGCTCTGTCGCCCAGGCTGGAGTGCAGTGGCCGGATCTCAGCTCACTGCAAACTCCGCCTCCCGGGTTCACGCCATTCTCCTGCCTCAGCCTCCGGAGTAGCTGGGACTACAGGCGCCCGCCACCTCACCCGGCTAGTTTTTTGTATTTTTAGTAGAGATGGGGTTTCACCGTGTTAGCCAGGATGGTCTCGATCTCCTGACCTCGTGATCCGCCCATCTCGGCCTCCCAAAGTGCTGGGATTACAGGCTTGAGCCACCGTGCCCAGCCGCCTCTTATTGAAATTGTTTACTTGTTCATTATCTTTTCTCCTTTAATTATGTCTATTGTGGCACTTGGCAGCAGATTTCCTTTAGATTTCCTGCTATTGGCTATGCTATGCTACTCACAACTTTATTCTCAGGACCAAAAACTGAACATATCACAATGTTCTGAAGGGTTAAGACCTCAGCTTCATTTTTATTCATTTGTAAATATAATTATTCAAGCCAATGCCATCCCCAACAATTTTTTTAATAATTTAAATTTTTTCTGTAATTTTTATAATTATATTTCCTATAATTTTATTAAAATGTCTGTATTTGGTACAATTCTGCATTTTCTATAATTTTATATAATTTATAAATATAAATTTTCTAAATTTTAAATAATTTGAATTATAGAAATCTATTACGTTTTTCTATTATTTAATTCTAATTTTTTCTATAATTTTCTATAACTTTTTAATAATTTTCTCTAATGACTTCTTAGTAAAGTCAAAATATTGACTCTGCTTTAAGAGAACATGATTATGATACACAGTATATTTTTGTTAACGTACATTGTAAGAAACTAATTGAGATGCTGATTTATCGCTCTCTAATATTATATTAAGCTCATTTAACCCTTAGTTTTAAATTGTTATTTGCTCAGAATTACACAATGGTGCAATGGAACAAAATAAAGAAAATGATTTTAAAAATCTACATATCAAAACTTGTATTAACATGATAAGGTGAAATTTCTACTTCATGAAAAAGATATAACTATTCTATAATTTGCTATACTTTTGCAATTGGCTTTAAACACTAGAATATTAATAAGCAGAAGAGTTGGTATTGGGGCTTAGGCAAGTTTGATTCTGAACTAAATGCTCTTTCCAATTTTACATACAGCCGCCTTAAGTAGAAAATTTAATGAATTTTTTTCCCTTCTAAAATAATGTTTTGGGAAATGTATACAATTTCAAAAAATAAAATAGCTGGGGGCGGAGCAAGATGGCCGAATAGGAACAGCTGCAGCCTCCAACTCCCAGCGCGAAGGACACAGAAGACCGGTGATTTCTGCATTTTGAACTGAGGTAC
>NW_012115533.1:4577416-4595701 GCF_000951035.1 Colobus angolensis palliatus
TGACTGAAACAAGAGAATTGTTTTTGCTCTTACAGTTAAGGAGACTGGGAAGTGAATGATCAAGTTGCCAGCAGATTACATCTGGGCAGAGTACTGTTCCTGGTCTGCAGACCACCCTCGATTCCTATCCTTACAGGGGAGTAGAGAGAAAAAACCATCCTCTTCTGTGTCTCTATAATGATAATAATAACATGCATGAGTGCTCTACCCTGGTGACCCAATCACTTCCCACGCACTCACCAACAAATTCCATCATCTTGGGGATTTAGGATTCAACACAGAAATTTTGGAGGGACACAAACTTTCAGTACATACCAGTACCCTATGTATATGTAATTATTGCTATATATATGTGTGTGTGTGTGTATATGTGTGTATATATGTGTGTGTATATATGTGTGTGTGTATATATGTGTGTGTGTGTGTGTGTGTATTTTTTTTTTTGATACGGAGTCTCTGTCACCCAGGCTGGAGTGTAGTGGTGCAATCTCGGCTCACTGCAAGCTCTGTCTTCCGGGTTCACGTCATTCTCCTGCCTCAGTCTCCCGAGTAGCTAGGACTACAGGCGCTGGCCACCACGTCCGGCTAATTTTTTGTATTTTTAGTAGAGACGGGGTTTCACCGTGTTAGCCAGAATGGTCTCAATCTTCTGACCTCGTGATCCGCCCGCCTCGGCCTCCCAAATTGCTGGGATTACAGGCATCCGTGCCCGGCCTGTTGCCTTATTTGTTTATTTATTTTTATTATTATTATACTTTAAGTTCTAGGGTACATGTGCATAACATACAGGTTTGTTACATATGTATACTTGTGCCATGTTGGTGTGCTGCACCCATCAACTCGTCAGCACCCATCAACTCGTCATTTACATCAGGTCAACATTGTACTTTGGCTTTTTTTTTTTTTTTCCTAGAAGTGACTTTTTCTTAGTTCTTGCTTAACTTACCTCTCTTCAGCATCTGACGTAATTCATCAACCCCTTTTTTAGTATTATCTCTTGGTTTTTCCTGTACCATTTTGAATATCTATTCTCATTCACCTTCGCATTCTCCTCCTCTGTGCATTTCAGTACTGTAGTTCTTCAGGGTTTCACGTTTGTTTTTCTGTTCTTACTCTGGAATCTTTTCTTGAGTAACTTTTTTCCAATATCATGTCTTCAATTGCACCCAACACATTACAGACTGCTCAAACTGTTTATTGAGTAGCTGTATATAGATTTTCTGTACACGGGTCTGTATTAGTCTGTTCTCATGCTGTTATAAATAACTACCTGATACTGGGTAATTTACGAAGAACAGAGGTTTAATTGACTCACAGTTCCTCAGGCTTAACAGGAAGCAGGACTGGGAGGCCTCAGGAAACTTACAATCATGGCGGAAGGTGAAGGGGCAGCAAGCATGTCTTTACCATGACAGGTCAAGAGAGAGAGAATTTTTGGGGAAGTGCCACACTTTTAAACTATCAGATACCATAAGAATTCACTCACTATCATGGGGGAAATCCACCCCCATGATCCAATCAACTCCCACCAGGTCCCTCCTTCAACACGTGGAGATTACAATTTGACATGAGATTTGGGTGGGGACACGGAGCCAAACCATATCCGTGTCCAAAAGTGAATTCAGGTTGCCTAAAAAATTACTGTCTTATTTCTCCTTAAAATTTTCCATTCCCTTCTTGATGAAGTTCAAATGCTTTAGTATATCATATAAAATCCTTCAAGATCTTATTTCTGCCTGCTTTTCCAGTGTTCATTCTTACCACTTTCATTCTTTTTCTGTTTCAGGCATATTATTCTATTTTAAATAACCTTCATTTTCATACTTTTCTGTCTTTGAACATTCTTCTATCACCCCCCCAAAAAATGCTCCACTTTAACAAGTTTTTGTCTGATTGGCTCATCAGTACTCTTAGAACAAGTTCTTAAATAACATGTCTCAAATCAGTAGACCCTGAACCACGTATGAAAATATTTCATAGCTGATGTTCTTTGGCTCTGTGTCTCCAATCAAATCTCATCTTGAATTTTAATTCACCTGTGTTGAGGGAGGAACCTGGAAGGAAGCAGCTGAATCATGGGGGCAATTTTCTCCCTGCTGTTTTCTTTATAGTGAGTGAGTTCTCGTCAGAGTTGATGCTTTTAAAGTGTGACACTTCCTTATTCACTCTCTCTCTCTCCTGCTGCCTTGTGAGACCTGCCTTGCTTCCCCTTCACCTTCTGCTGTAATTGTAAGTTTCCTGAGGTCTCCCTAGCCATGTGAAACTGTGGGTCAATTGTACATCCTTTCTTCGTATATTACCCAGTCTCAGGTATTTACAGTGCTGTGAGAATGGACTAATACAGATAGTCGATACCAACTGAGTGTGTTACTGCTATAAAGATAATTTGAAAATATGGAAGTAATTTTGGAACTGGGTAAATGGCAGAGGTTTAAACAGTTAGAAGGACTTAAAAGTAGACAGAAAAATGAGGAAAAGTTTGCGACTTCCTAGAGACTTATTGAATGGTTTTGACCAAAATGACAATAGTGATATGGATAGTGACATCAAGGCTGAGGTGGCTTCAGATGGAGATAAGGAACTTGTTGGAAAATCGAGTAAAGATCACTCACACTATGGTTTATCAAAGAGACTAGTGGCATTTTGGTCTTGTCCTAGAGATCTGTGGAATTTTGAACTTAAGAGACATGATTTAGTCCATCTGGCAGGAGAAATTTCTAAGGATTAAAGCATTCAAGAAGTGATCTGGATTTTTCTAAAAATGTATAGTTATATGTGTTCATAAAGAGATGACTTGAAATTGAAATTTGTATTTAAAAGGGAAGCAGAGCACAAAAATTTGACAAATTTGAAGCCTGACCATGTGGTAGAAAATAAAAACCCAGTTGCTGGGGAGGAATTTAAACCTGCTGCAGAAATTTGTATAAGTAATGAGGAACCAAATGTGAATAATAAAGAGAATGGGGAAAATGTCTCTAGGGCATGACAGAAACCTTTGGGGCAATCTCTCCCATCACAGGCCCAGAGACCCAGGAGAATGATTTCATGGGCCAGGCCCATGCCCCTGCAATTCTGTGTGGCCTCAGGACTTAGTGACTTGTGTCCAAGCCACTACAACTCCAGCTATGTTTAAACCAGGCCAAGGTACAGGTTAGGCCATGGCTTCAGAGGGTGCAAGCCCCAAGCCTTTGTGACTTCCCTGAGGTGCTGGGTCTGTAGGTGTGAACAAGATAAGAGTTGAGTTTTGAAGCCTCCACCTAGATTTCAGAGTATGTATGAAAACACTTGATGTCTAGGCAGAAGTCTGCTACAGGGGTGGAACCCTCATGGAAAACCTCTACTAGTGCAATGCAGAGGGGGAAATGTGAGGTTGGAGCTCCCACACAGAATGCCGACTGTGGCACTGCCTACTGGAGCTGTGAGAAAAGCACCACCATCCTCAAGACTCCAGAATGGTAGATCCACTAACAGCTTGCACCATGCACCTGGAAAAGCTGCAGTCACTCAATGTCAGCCCATGAAAGAAGTCACAAGGGCTGTATCCTGCAGAGCCACAGGGAAGGGCTGACCAAGGCCTTTTGAACCCAGCTCTTGCATCAGCATGCCATGAATGTGAGACATGGTGTCAGATGAGATAATTTTGGAGCATTCAGATTTAATGACTGTCCTGCCTGGTTTCAGGCTTGCATGGGACCTGTGGTTCCTTTGTTTTCACAAATTTATCCCAGAAGGAATGGGCACATTTACCCAATGCCTGTACCTCCATTGTATCTTGAAAGTAACAGGCTTTTTTTATTGTATTTTATAGGCTTATAAGCAGAAGGGTGTTTCCTTGTCTCACATGAGACTTTGAACTTGGATTTTTGAGTTAATGCTGGAATGAGTTAAGACTTCTGGGGACTGTTAGGAAGTAATGTGGTTTGTCTGTGTCTCCATTCAAATCTCATCTTGAATTCTGGTTCCCATAATCCCCATGTGTTGTGGGAGGGACCAGGTGGAGTTAATTGAATCATGGGGAAGTTTCTACCATGCTGTTCTCATGATAGTGAGTTTTCACAAAATCTGATGGTTTCACAAGGGGCTTCGCCTTTTAGTTGGCTCTCATTATTCTCTCTCCTGCCACCTTGTGAAGAAAGATATTTGCTTCCCCTTCTGCCATGATTATAAGTTTCCTGCCTCCCCAGCCCTGTAGAAGAGTGAGTCAATTAAGTCTCTTTCCTTAGTAAATTACCCAGTCTTGAATACGTTCTTATAACATCATGGAAAAGGACTAATACAGTAAATTGATACCAGGTAGTGAGGCACTGCTGTAAAGATACCCAAAAATGTCGAAGCAACTTTGGAACTGGTTATCAGGCATAGGTTGGAAGTTTGGAGGGATCAGAAAAAAATAGGAAGATGTGGGAAAGTTTGGAACTTCCTAGAGACTTGTTGAATGGCTTTGATCAAAATGCTGATAGTGATATGAGCAATGAAGTCCATACTGAAGTGGTCTCAGATGGGGAGAAGAAACTTGTTGGGAAATAGAATAAAGGTGACTCTTTCTAAGTTTCAGCATAGAGACTAGTGGCATTTTGCTCCTACATTAGAGATCTGTGAAACTTTGAACTTGAGAGAGATAATTTAGGTTGTCTCACATAAGAAACTTCTAAACAGCAAAGTGTTCAAGAGGAGACTTGAGTACTGTTAAAAGCATTCAAGTTTATGTATTCAAAAAGGTATGGTTGGGAATTGGAATTTATGTTCAAAAGGGAACCAGAGCATAAAAGTTTGGAAACTTTGAAGCCTAACAATGTGATACAAAATAAAATCCCATTTTCTAAGGAGAAATTCAAGTCAGCTGCAGAAATTTGCATGAGTAACGAGAAGCAAATGTTAGTCACCAAGACTGTGGGGATAATGTGTCTCCAGGGTACATCAGGGATCCTCACAGCAGCCCCTCCCAGCACAGGTCTGGAGGCCTAGAAGAAAAAAATGGTTTTATGGGCCAGACCCAGGGCCTTGCTGTTTTTTTGCAGTCTTGGGAATTGGTGCCCTGCATTCCAGTCATAGTTAAAATGGGCCAATATACAGCTCAGGCAATGGTTTCAGAGGTACAAGCCCCAAACTTTGGCCAGTTCCACGTGGTATTGAGCCTATGGGTGCACACAAGTGAAGAATTGAGGTTTGGGAACCTCCACCTAGATTTCCAAAGGATGTATGAAAACACCTGGGTATCCAGGCAGAAGTTAGCTGCAGGATTGTAGCGCTCACGTAGATCATCTGGTAGTGCAATGTGGAAGTGCAATATAGGTTTGGAGCCCCCATAGAGTGCCCACTGGGGCACTGCCTAGTGGAGATGTGAGCAGAGGGCCACTGCCCTCCAGACCCCAAAATGGTAGATCCACTGATAACTTACACTATGAATCTGGAAAAGCTGCTAACACTCAATGCCAGCCTGAGAAGGCAGGTGGGAGGGGGCCTGTACCCTGAAAAGTCACAGGGTCAATGCTGTGGGAACCCGCCTCTTGCATCAGCGTTACCTGGATGTGGGAACCCACCTTTTTCATTAGCATGGGTACCCACCTCTTGCATCAGCGTGACGTGGATGTGAGACATTGAGTCAGAGGAGATCTTTTCAGAGCTTTAACATTTGACTGCTCCAGTGGATTTCAGACTTCCATGGGACCTGTAGCCCCTTCCTTTTCGGCCAATTCCTCCCATTTGGAGTCAGTGTATTTATCGAATACCTATACCCCCACTGTGTCTAGGAAGTAACCAATTTGCATTTTTAACAGGCTACTATGTAAAAGGGACTTGGACTTAGAATTTTGAGTTAATTCTGGAATGAATTAAGACTTTGGGGGACTGTTGGAAGGACACGATTGTCTTTGAATTGTGAGAACATGACATTTTGGAAGGGCCAGGGGTGGAATAATACAGTTTGACTGTGTCCCCACTCAGATGTTATCTTTAAATGTAAAATAGTTCCCAAAAGCTTCACATGCCATGGGAGGGACAAGGTAGAGATAACTGAATTATAGGGGCAGTTTCCGCCATGCTGTTCACATGATAGTGAATGAGTTCTCACAAGATCTGATTATTTTATAAGGGACTTTCCCCTTCAGTCAGCATTCATTCTTTTCTCTCCTGCCGCCTTGTGAAAAAGGATGGGTTTGCTTACGTTTCCACCATGATTGTAAGTTTCCTGAGGCCCCCCAGCCCTGTGGAATTTGAATCAATCAAACCTCTTTCCTTTATAAATTACTCAGTCTCAGGTATGTTCTTATAGCATTGTGAGATTGGACTAATACAGGATGACATGATTGGTTTTCAAATATAAAAAGGACATGAGATTTGGCAGGGGCTGGGGCAGAATGATATGGTTTTGCTTTGCATTCCACCCAAATCTCATAGTGAATTTTAATCCCCACGTGTTGAGGGAGTGACATGGTGGGAGCTAGTTTTATTATGAAGGTGATCTCCTCCATGTGGTTGTCATGACAGTGAATGAGTTCTCACGAGACTCGATTGTTTTAAAGTGTGGCACTTTCTTTCTATTTTGCCACTGTGTTAATGTGCCTTACTTCCCCTTTGCCTTCCACCATAATTGTAAATTTTCTGAGGCCTCACCAACCAAGTGGAACCGTCAATTAAACCTTCTTTCTTTATAAAACACCTAGTCTCTGGTAGTATCTTTATAGCAGTGTGGGAATGGACTAATACAATGACCAAATTAAATTTTAATCCTTCTGCTTATGTAATAACCCTCCCATATCTTAGGGATTATAATACTTTGCTAATATCATGTACTTATCCTGTGTTATTTAATTTGGTGTTCTCATTATTTATAATTGTATTTGGCAAAGTATAAAATACTTTTGGTGGTTAAATACAGAGATCAACCAATATTGTCTTATTTTCACTAACGAGGATAGTTAGTTAGTTAGCTAACAGAAGTTAGCACAATTTTATTAAGTTACTGTCTGAAAGAAACTGTTGCTTCTTTGCCATGATGAATTACCTGTATTCATATTAAATAAATAATTCAATTATATTTAAAATCTACTTAGCAAAAATCTTCTCTTATTGTGTTGTCTTCTGACAGCATTGTTTTGGCCAGTGTTTATTCATCCTGACTATTAGAAACTTGAATTCTAGGAATATATTGCCACAGCAAATTTAAATTTTCCTTAAATGTATAAAATGGGAAATATATACTTTAATCACGATGACAAATTAAGAATTATTATCTCACTTGGCAGAAGAATAAAAATGCACATTATTGTTTAAAAACCTTGCTCTAAGTCAAGCAAGTGGTAAGAAAATAAATCAGAATTTGAACTCATGAAGCAAAACTGACAAATTCATTTTTCAACTTGTAAAACAAAACTCAGTAATTTTCTCCTTTTCAAAATTCTGCAATTTCAATTTCCTCTAATGTTTTTCTGTCTTTATTTTTATCTACTTTATTTTTATATGAATAATTTATTATTATTATCACTAACTATTGTCTCTATGAGTAATTACATGTGGTAGAACTTCCCTGCAGATTTATGAGTAATGAAAATATTTCTGGAAGCTACAAGATTTCTAATTATCTGATAAATTGCTCATGCTCATTATTAATCTCTGATCTATTTTTCATAAGTATATATCTTAAAAGGGCCACAAAAGCCTTGGTGCAAACCCCATCTTTTTGTTTTTAAACTCCCTTTACTGGAGTGTATGTCTATAAAAAGTCCTTCAATGTGCAAAACATGTTACAGGCATTTTTAGTGCACACGTTTCTCCAAGGCTCTGAATAATGCTCATGGGAAAACAGTTGTTAGCTCCTGAGTCCTTTGCAGTCAACAAGTGTAACTTTTTAATTGTTCATCCAGTATACTTGAATAAAAAGCAAATTTTTCTTTTCCACTGAAGAGATCAAGAATTTCCATCCATGTCAGTATGTCGCCCAAATTATAAAAGTCACCAAAGCAAGTGAGAAAGTTTCTCATAAACTTATGGAAGGTCTTGCCTTCTAAGTAGCCTGTTGCCTGCAAATCAGTATATTACTCCCTGATATATTCTCTTCAAAAGAATATATCTGGGTCTTGTGTGTCCTGTATTTCTACACTGCTAATTGCTCCAAATAAGAAGTAGAGTTCATTTTTTAGATGCCAGAGAACCAATATTTCAGTTTGGGTCAGTTTGATTTAAATATGGTTCAGTTTGGTTTAAACACACATAAATATGTATGTTTATGTATGTTTATTTAAACATATATAAATATGTATGCCTTGGCCAGGCACGGTGGCTCATGCCTATTATCCAAACACTTTGGGAGGCCGAGACAGGTAGATTACCTGAGATCAGGAGTTCAAGACCAGCCTGGACAACATGGTGAAACCCCATCTCTACTAAAATTACAAAAAAAAAAAAAAAAAAAATTAACTGGGCATGGTGACATGTGCCTATAATCCCAATTACCTAGGGATCTGAGGCAGAAGAATCACTGGAACCCAGGGGGCAGAGACTGCAGTGAGCTGAGATCACGGCACTACACTCCAGCCTAGGTGACAGAGTAAGACTCCATCTCAAAATAAATAAATAATAATTATAATAATTTGCTTTAATTAGGTAAAACTTGTACCTACAGAATCTCCATATATTTGAGGTTTGCTTTTTTATGTATTTTTAATAACTTTCTTTCTCAAAATTCAACCTGTGATGTTATTTTTTGTGGTGAGGAGGGGAGAAGCTACAGATAATATTTATAAAATCATATATATTGTGAAAGAAACTTTTTGACAGAATATACAAATTGGTATAGATAAGATCTATAATTTCAATTGATTTAGATAATTAGCCAGATGGATATTAACACATTTAAGTAGTGGCTTACATTATATATTTTAATACAATTACATGTATTCTAGGTAGGTCAAAAAATTCAAATATATTAAAAAAACTATTCAGATACTATGAAACACATGATATTTTCCCAAGGACATTTACTTTGATTGCTAGATTCCTTATTTATAAAGCTATGCCTCTAGAGAAAATAACTCTATTAAGCAGCAATGTGATTTATTGAACTTATTTTCTTTACTAATCATAGTTGACCATATTATTGACTACTTTAAGCTAACATGTATTCTGTATCTATAATACCTTATTAATGACTGAGAAGATATTTAAAATTGAACCACAAATTATTGCCCTTACAAGTAAGCATACTTAGATTATCGCCCATAAACAAGGTGAACATCCATGATGTGTGCATTTGGTGCAGTTGTTAGCAGACTTTCAAAATCAATATTTCTAATCTACTTTAATAGTACTTTAAGTAGTCTACCTCAAATCTTGAATAATAAATAAATCTGTGGTTTCCCATACACCACATTTTCTTTTTTGGAAAACCAACAATATTGCTACACTGCTTAAAATCATATACAGAATGTAAAGCAACAAAATATGGTAATCTCTAATTAAATAAACAAAGCCACCACATACATTTCAGAAAAACTTAGGGTTTGAATTTTACAGAGATTATATTTCAAACTGTTGTTATATAATTGTGGAATTTTAAAACAACAAATATATAACATATATTTTGAGAATGAATTTTGAGTACTTTAATGACCATCAATTCCTTAGGAATTATTGAAGATGTGCATAATTAATCATCAAAATAATCTTTTTTTATTATACTTTAAGTTCTGGGATACATGTGCAGAACATTCATGTTTGTTACATAGGTATACAAGTGCCACAGTGGTTTGCTGCACCCATAAACCCGCCATCTACATTAGGTGTTTCCCCTAATGCTATCCCTCCCCTTTTCCTCCACGCCCCCAACAGGACCCAGTGCGTGATGTTTCTCTTCCTGTGCCCATATTGTCCTTATTGTTCAACTCCCACTTATGAGTGAGAACATGCGGTGTTAAGTTTTTTGTTCTTGTGATAGTTTGCTGAGAATGATGCTTTCCAGCTTCATCCATGTCCCTGTAAAGGACATGAACTCATCCTTTTTCTATGGCTGCATAGTATTCCATGGTATATGTGTGCCGTATTTTCTTTATCCAGTCTGTTATTGATGGACATTTGAGTTGGTTCCAAGTCATTGCTTTTCTGAATAATGCTGCAATAAATATAGGAGTGCATGTGTCTTTATAGTAGAACGATTTATAGTTTTTTAGGTATATACCCAGTAATGGAATTGCTGAGTCAAATGGTATTTCTGGTTCTAGATCCTTGAGGAATTGCCACAGTATCATCCACAATGGTGGAAATAATTTACACTCCCACCAACTGTGTAAAAGGGTTTCTATTTCTCCACATCCTCTCCAGCATCTGTTGTTTCCTTTTTAATGATAGCCACTCCAACTGGCGTGAGATGGTATCTCTTTGTAGTTTTGATTTGCATTTCTCTAATGACCAGTGATGATGAGCTTTTTTTCATATGTTTGTTGGCTGCATAAATGCTTTCTTTTGCAAATTTTCTGTTCATACCCTTCTCCCATTTTTTGAAGAGGTTATTTGTTTTCTTCTTATAAATTTGTTTAAGTTCCTTGTAGATTCTGGATATTAGCTCTTTGTCAGATGGATAGATTGCAAAAATTTTCTCCCATTCTGTAGGTTGCCTGTTCACTCTGATGATAGTCTCTTCTGCTGTGCAGAAGTTCTTCAGTTTAATTAGATCCCATTTTGTGTTTTAGTCATGAAGTCTTTGCCCATGCCTATGTCCTGAATGGTATTGCCTAGGCTGCAAACTTAATTATTAAAATAATCTTTTAAGTTGAGAACTTTGTTTTGGTTGTAAATCACTTGGTAAGGATGTATTTATTTTCTGGAAATTCTTAAAGTTAGCACATTTTTTAAAATGTGATATTGCTGAGAACAATTTCAAAGATCTTGATAGTTTAAAAACACTAAACATTTTTAAAGAAAGGATATGCTAAAACTACATGATTAAAACTAATTAATTATAAAAGTCAAATTGGAAACATAAAGCATATTTTTAATAAATAAAAATAATGCTATCTATAAATGTAAGTGTTAAATGTTTATTTCAGAGTTCATTCCAGAACAAAATAGGTTATCTTATTTTCAACAACATTTAAATCTTAAACCAGCAGCTCCAAGTGCTATCTGAGCTTTTATATCATTGGTCTCAATAAACATTATTCACTTTACTTATGCCAATAGAATTCTTACAATCCATAAAATGTGTATTTTTTAAAAGAATAGACTGCTTTATCTTCTCGTGGTTTCCTTTTCAAACTGCAGATAGCTGGGGGCACAGGAAACAGGGATGACATTGGTTTGCCATATTTTACACAGTGTGAGTTTTTTTCTTTTCTTTTTTTTTTTTTTTGAGCCGGATTCTCGCTTTGTCGCCCAGGCTGGAGTGCAGTGGCTCAGCTCACTGCAAGCTCCGCCTCCCCGGTTCTCGCCATTCTCCTGCCTCAGCCTCCCGAGTAGCGCCAACTACAGGCTCCCACCACCACGCCCGGCTAATTTTTTGGTATTTTTTTAATAGAGACGGGGTTTCACCGTGTTAGCCAGGATGGTCTCGATCTCCTGATCTGGTGATCCACCTGCCTCGGCCTCCCAAAGTGCTGGGATTACAGACGTGAGCCACCGCGCCTGGCCAAGGTATTTTTTTAAATGAGCAAATGTCAATGAAATTATGAATGTTAAAAAAAGCCAGCAATAGTGACCAAATACATTACAATTAATCTTAAAATATGTATTTGAATCAAAAATGTTTGTTGCATGGAATATAATAGAATAGAAATGTCTTTACCTATAACATATTTATAATGTATCTTCCAGATTTCCAAATACAGTCCTTTTGCATTATAAAAGAGATATTGAACTGTTTTGTGCCTATGATAAAACATGTTGAAATAATTACCTATTCTTATATTCTGAAAATTGAATCAACAATGGAGCAGCAAGCATGGTACTATAAGAATGAAGTGGCACTGGGAGTGAGGGCTGGCAATTTTTGGCTGTACATTAGTACTTATGAGTCACTAAGGTAACATTTCCTGTGCTAGAAGAGGTCATTTACTAAATACACTGTGAACCAAAAGAGCAAATGCATATTCAGAAAGTAAGCTGTGAGTCCCTTATCACAATTAGGACCAAGCACAGTTTAAACACATTTCAACTACTTGTAATTTACTTATAATGTTGCATTTTTTAAAAGAAGAGTCATCTTGATCATCTTAATATAACTTTTTTTATTTCAGAAAGGTATATAAAAAACAATCACATTTTAAGTTTAAGAATGCAATTGTTTTTATAGATTATATATTTAGATAATCATTCTAACAGCAATTAATAGAGTATGAAATGTTACAAATTGGAGAAGTCTTGTAGAAATATAATTTACAAATTTCAAGATACTTCTCTTTTAGTAACAAAATATATTTTATGATATTTTCATTTTTTGTCTCTACTATGTAAAAGAAAATATCAACACTCTCTGGTAAATCTTGAGATATAATATTTTATCATTATTTACTAAACAGAAAGATAATTCCTGGGTTTTGCTTTAATTTTTAGCAGACTAAATTGACAGAAGGAATACTTTTATCTATCTATCTATCTATCTATCTATCTATCTATCTATCTATCTATCTATCTATAGACAGATAGATAATTTTGGTTACAACTTTACCTCTGTGGTAATCAGAGAAGGAAGAATTAAGCTTGAGTATATTCTTTGACAACCAATTATTTAAAAATAAAGAAAAAAATTCTTGTGCAATAGTTTCATCTGTTACTTTGAATTGCTGTCTGCCTTAATACTTCATTTTCATGTGAACAAATTTTGAGTACATCAAAATGCTAATCAGTTGTCAGAATAATACAGTATTCTATGCAGAATTCCCTTCTGTGGGAGCAGACAGTGGGATCACCTTATATAACCTAGAAGAACATTTTCTTCCTAATTGACAGAATATATCTGCCATTTTGTGGTGATTCTCTGCTGGTTATAACTAACCTTTGTTGTTTCTACATTTGATCACTGTGTTTTCTATCCATATGTTTGTGTCCATGTGTTTAGTTACATGATAGAGATTATTTTTTAGATGAGGTAACTATAGAAATTATTTGGATGTGGCTCTGTTATGCGTATTTGGAAAGAATTGTAAGGTTGTTTGATGATTTCAATGCTCTTACCATTTCTTTTCAGATATACATATATAATCTACTGGACACTAAAAGCCTGAATTCCAGGGTCTCTCAATAGTTTGATTTTCTATTTATAATATTCTGAGAGGCAAACATAAAAGTTGTTCAATGAATTAGTGTTTAGAAAGTAAAGATATTTCATAGTTCATGCTATTTACTTTTTCCTGATTTCCATAATTATCCTTTTTTATTAGGTGTTAAGCTTAATTTCTTTCTGATCATTAAATATACTTAATAGATAAAAATATTAAAAAATAAAAATTTAGGATTCATAATCCTTAGTATTTTGTAGACATAATTTTAATATTCCTTATTACTTGCATGTGTTTTAATTTACATAATATATGCAACTTTCATAGAACATAATTTTTGAAATCATTTTTTCATGTATGTTATAATATTGGTATAATATTAATTATAATATTATATAGTTCTGTTACACAGATATATGTACCCTTTACTCAAAATTACTGTTAATATCAAACATGAAAATGGTTTCTAACTTTCTTATGATAAATAACCTTGCAATGATCATCTTTGTCTATGTATTTTGGAATACATTCTGCCATTTTAAAAGTAATTTATTACTAAGGTAAAACTGGTCCAAGATTGTTAGAAATTTAATGATTTAGATATATTATTATATTATTTATACTGTAGGGAAGGAGGGTTTTCCTCTACCCTGTTAGGGTCCCAAGCTGGTTCTGAAAATAAAACTGGCAAAAACAGATTAACATGAGAAAAGCATACAAATTTAATCAAGTTTTACCTGGCACACAAGCCTTATAAATGAAGTCCTAAAGAAACAGGGAAACCTATATGTTTTTACACATAGGCTTGATGAAGAAGAGACGGTTGTAGAGAAGTCAGATTGGATAAAATGTGGTATGATCTAATAGTAATAGCTGAGGGGAACTAAGCCAGGCCTGTTTGTTCAGATTCTTCTCTATGTCCCTATGTCTTCCAGGATAATGACACTCCTTTTCTGTAGGTATAAGGTGGGTACCTCTCACGTGAAAATCTTATGGCTTGTTCCAAGGGACAATCAGAGAATTCTTTCTCAATTTTATAACCTGTTTGAGGATAGAAGGGCAGCAAAAGCTTAGAGGGAACTTACTGCTTCTATGACTCTCTCAAATTCCTTCAGTTACCCCAAAATATGGCACCATGGCATACTGAGTATGTCAGTATTAAAATACTCAGTATGCCAGTGTACCATATTTTGGGGTAGAATGCTCTAAGTCCCATCAGTACCAAGTCCATTCTTATTTATAGTCCCACTATGAGTTTGTGAAAAGTTCTGCCCAGCATGTACATCACTGTAACAAATGAAATTGTTTAATGGTTGCTAATTGGATCAAAATTACATATCTTGATTCCTAATGTGTTGAATACTTGCATATTATTAACTAAATATTTTACTTAACCTAATTGGGAAAAGTGTCTTCATATAATTTGCTATACTTTTTATTGTCTTGTAAGTCTAATTCGTATGTTTTTCCAGTAATAACATTATTGATTTACTTATACATTTGTAAAATATTTTTGTATTTTCTGTTTAACTGCTAATATTTTATAGATGCTTTCAATGTGCATTTGCTTAAACATGTCTTTTCCAATTACTGTTGAAATATTGTTTCTAAAGTTATCAAGTTACATAAATTTCCCTTTTAAGTTTCTGTTTGTTAATCTACTTATTCACTAAATGCTAGTTGAGCATTTATTATGTCTAACAATGTGTCAAGCACTAGAGATTAAAAACAATTTCTAAATTATAGGAACTAATCTCAGGGATTTTAAGATCTATTAATGGAGAAAAGGGAAATAAAGCAAAAGCTACAGAATATTGTAAATGGACAGTGACATATGTATGAACAGAGTGGAAATAGGAGCACACAGGAGGTGACATCTATTTGAAATTCAGGAGAGTAAGAGAATACTTCTTGGAGAAAATGACCTTTGCAATATTCCCAAAAGCTGAATGAAATTTTAAATCAAAAACAGACTTCTAAGGCCTCTACCCATCTGAATGGACCCCTCCTCTCAGTCAAGGGCATTCCAGAGTTAACCTGAAATACTAGTTCAAGCCATGATGGAAGACGAGTTCCAATATGCCTCATTAATCCCCTGCAGTATTAACATCATCACAGACCTTATGTGTGATAAGAAACGTTCTCAATATACTCTCTCTGAAGCTCACTACTTGGGAGGCTTCATCTGCATGATAAAACCTTGGTCTCCACCTCCTATCATAACCCAGACATTTCTTTCTACTAATAATAACTCTTTCAACCAATTTCGATTCAGAACGTTTTTAAATCCACCTATTACCTGGAACACCCCACCTTCGAGTTATCCCACACTGTCCTTCCAGATCAAGTCAATGTATGTCTTACATGTATTGATTGATATATTTTGCCTCCCTAAAATGTATAAAAGCAAGGTGTACCCCAAGCACCTTGGGCACATGTTGCCAGGACTTCTTGAGGCTGTGTCACAGTCATGTCCTTAATCTTGGCAAAATAAACTTTCTAAATTGACTGAGACCTGTCTCGGATACTTTGGGTTCACAGAATGTAGCCTGGTGTGAGACAAAAGAGAGGGATTCAAAGCAGAAGAAACTCTTTGCAAGTGCAAAGCTGATCAAAAGAATACAGCTCAATTTGTCAAAATCTGACACTGAGGTTTCTGTTGAAGAGAGAGGTATAGAGCATTTCAGGAAATAAATATGAGAAAGGACAAATTTTGAAGGCAATACATCATGGTATTTAGACTTTATCTTGAAGAGAGTGGGAACATCAGTCAGGATTCAGTGTGGAAAATGGCATCAGGAGCAATGATTAACAGTAAAATCACCAGTTAGAATGCTGTTAAAACACAGGCCCTAGCCAAATTACATGAATTACCTACCAAAGAACTCAACATAAAATTGGAATATCAGTTTTCTCATTTAAGATGGAGATAGTAATCCCTACTACTTAGTTTTATTACAATGATTACATTAGATAGTTTATTTTAAAAATTAAAATCAAGCATAGAATAAGCACTCAATGGAATAAATTAAAATTAAGTGACTAAAGTTCATGTCCTTTGCAGGGACATGGATGAAGCTGGAAACCGTCATTCTTAGCAAACTATAGTAAGAACAGAAAACCAACCACCGCATGTTCTCACTCATAAGTGGGAGTTGAACAATGAGAACAGAGGGACATAGAGAGGGGAACATCACACACCAGGGCCTGTTGGGGAAAGGGGTACTGGGGAGGGATAACGTTAGGAGAATACCTAAGGCAGGTGACAGGTTGATGGGTGCAGCAAACCACCATGGCACATGTTTACCTATGTAACAAAACTGCACGTTCTGCACACATACCCCAGAGCTTAAAGTATAATAAAAAGAAATAAAACAAATTAAAATTGTAATGTTCTAGGAAACTAATTTATTCACTCCACACAGTTTAAATAATTTTCTCACTTCCTAAAACCAATTTATAATGTAACATCTGGAAATTCCAGCCTAGAAGACTCACAAAGTCATCAGAAACCACTTTAAATTATTTTTCGTTATTCTACTCACATATTCATCCTTCCTGCTTTACTTCCACTTCATTGAAGGGTGCTAGTCTATCACAGGTAACCCAGAGAGATATTCTGAAAACTTTCTTCTGGAATTCACTAATTTCCATATGCAAAATCTACACCAGGATCTAGTTCACTGTATAATTCCAATGCATTTAAAAAATGTATGTATTTTATATTCACTGGTAAATTATGTTTTTCCATCTGCACAATGGTAATTTATCTAAGATTTGGAAAGTGAAAACTTCAACAAAATAATATTTTCAGTGTGGGCATCTTAATATCACCAGTACTTACTGAATTACCTCATTATAAAGCATTGTGTTGATTCCGCATAGGAATCTCTCTTTATATTACTTTGATTTTTACTTCTCTGGCTATTCTTTTCTCTTCCAGAATTACTGTTCTATGAATATTGGATCACATAGTCCGTGTCTGATTTATTTTTGGTATCTTATTATTTCTCTTAAAAATTCTAAAATAATTTCTAACATTGACCTGTTTTCAAATAATATGTGATATGTCATGACCTGTCTATTACATTGCATAATCTGTCTTTTGTCAAAACTCCTCATTTCTGATTCAAGATCACAGGAAAATGTCTCACAAATCTTGTAATTAATATTATCTGTTTATTTAAATTTTTATTCTGTTTTATGAAAGAATTTGTTACTTTGTTTTCTTAGCATTGTACATTTCTTTGGAAGTTGGTTTTTTACATCTCTACTAATGTTTCTGAATTTTCTAATCTTTAGAAAAAGTGACCTATGCTTGCACTTTATTAGATTTGGAATTGGATATTTTGTAAATTTATTCAAAATATTGATCTGACAAAATAAATATGGCAACCACAGTTTATCTAATTTCTGTTTGTTAGATCCAGGTTTTTTTTGACTGGGGCGGAGCAAGATGGCCGAATAGGAACAGCTCCAGTCTCCAACTCCCAGTGCGAGTGACACAGAAGACCGGTGATTTCTGCATTTTCAACTGAGGTACTGGGGTCATCTCACTAGGGAGTGCCAGACAATCAGTGCGGGTCAGCTGCTGCAGCCCAACCAGCAAGAGTTGAAGCAGGGTGAGGCATCACCTCACCTGGGAAGTGCAAGGGAGAAAGGAATCCCTTTTCCTAGCCAGGGGAACTGAGACAACACCTGGAAAATCGGGTAACTCGCACCCCAATACTGCACTTTAAGCAAATGGGCACACCAGGAGATTATACACACACCTGGCTGGGAGGGTACCACGGCCACGGAGCCTCCCTCATTGCTAACAGAGCAGGCTGAGATCTAACGGCAAGGCAGCAGCGAGGCTGGGGGAGGGGCGCCCACCATTACTGAGGCTTAAGTAGACAAACAAAGTGACTGGGAAGCTCGAACAGGTTGGAGCTCAGAGCAGCTCAAGGAAACCTGCCTGTCTCTGCAGACTCCACCTCTGGGGACAGGGCACAGCTAAACAACAACAACAAAAAAAGCAGCAGAAACCTGTGCAGACGCAAATGACTCTGTCTGACAGCTTTGAAGAGAGCAGTGGATC
>NW_012115533.1:4599480-4633387 GCF_000951035.1 Colobus angolensis palliatus
CATGGCACAAGTATACATATGTAACAAACCTGCACGTTATGCACATGTACCCTAGAACTTAAAGTATAATAATAATAAAAATAAATTAAAAAAGGTGACATAAATATTTTAGTCCTTTATCTCAGTCTCTGCCATTAAAAAATCATCACGTTTAAAAAAAAAAAAAAAGACTTTAAAAGTCAGAAAATAGAGAACTTGCTCTGCAAAGGGCATTTCCCTGATTACCAGTGCAATGTTTTCTTTTTTTGAAATAACACTCTATGTAAAATAACTTAAGAATCCTTCCCAAATAATTCTTGAAAATGACTTGTTCCCCTGAATTGTCCTGTGTGCTGCCTTGGCCATTAGTTTTGGGGACCTCAGGCAAAAGTAGCAATTTCTCATGGAAGACAGAAGGTAGATACAAGGAAAAAGTCATTTCATAGTCAGGGAAAACATTTTTTATGCCAAGATATCTGGTGCTTCGCTTGTTTTACTTGTTCGAGGGAGCCTAAAAGTAGCTGTGGTATGTCATTTCTTTGTTCTTCAATGTCTTATTTTCTTTGTCTATATTTTTCAATGTCTTATTTATTTATTTCTTAATTTGGTTTGCAAAGTTTATGGGAGTGGTAACTTTTTAAAAAATAGCTTTATTTGGTTTTAACACAAAAATTCCTGCATTTTTTATGTTAAAATTTGACAAGTTTTGAAACATATTCTATTATCTATATATATGCCTGTGGCATCATTTCTCCATCCAAAATAATAAGAATGCCCATTAACCCCAAAATTTCCTCATACTCCTTTCTAATCCCTCAGCCCTCTCCAGCCCTTCATCACCACAAATCTGCTTTCCGTCACTATACATGAATTTGCATTTTCTGGAGTTTAATATACATGCAACCATAATATATACTTCTTAAGAGATCTTTCACTCAGCATAAATAGTTTGAGATTTTTACATGTTGTTTCATGTATTGATAGCTCGTTCATTTTCATTGCTGTCTGGCTTATTGTATGCATGTAACATGATTTCTTTATCCATTCTCCTGTAGATTGACATTTCTTTCCAATTTTTTTGCTAGTTTCTATGAACATTTATGAATAAATCTTTGTTTCTTTTATGTACGTGACTCTGTTTCTGGACTCTCTATTTTGCTCTGTTGATCTATTTGTCTATTGGCATGCCCTGCCCAGCCCGCACAGTCTGAAGCTTCGTAATGAATCTTGAAATAAAGCAGTATTGCTCTTCAACTTTGTTCATTTTCAAAGTTGTTTTGTCCATTGCAAGTCCTTCGTATTCCCATATGAGTTTTAAAAATCTGCATGTAATTTCTACAAAAGAAATCCTACAGTAATAGTAAATGGAATTGCACTAAATCTATATAACAATTTGAAAAGATTCTTATATCCTAGAACTCTAGAGTATTCCCACACACAGACAGAGCATATTTCATATATTTCAGGCTTCTTTAATATATTGTTTTATTAACATTCCACATATATTAATATTTTTTTTCTTATTTCGATTCAAAATACTTTCTAATTGCCTTTTCTTATTTATTCTTTGATTCATGAGTTTTGTATGTTTCCAAATATTTAGAGATTTTTCTCAGTATTTTTCTGTCATTGATTTCTAATTTCATTCTACTTTATTAAGCAAATACTCTTTATATGACATGAATCCTTTGAAATTTTTTGAGATTCATTTTTGTCTCAGGTCCAGGATGGCAAATGTTTCATGTGCATTTGAAAGTAATGTGAATTATGCTATTGTTAGGTAAAATGTTCTAAAATATCAGGTTAAGTAGTTGGATAATTTTGTTCAAGCTGCCATGTCTTTGCTGGTTTTCTAACTACATGTTCCAACTGTGAATGCAATTATTTCTTTTAGAGTGCTATAAAATTTTGTTTTATGAATTTTGAATCTCTGTTATGAGGTAAAAAACTAATCATATTGTTCCCTGCTTTTGATGAATTGACTCTATCACATTACCAATCGATCATTTTTATACCTGGTAATATTTAATTATCTGAAATCTGATAATTTGTCTGATATTAGTGTAGCCACTCCAAATTTCCTTTTATTAGTTTTAGCATAATAAAATCATATCCAATGCTTTTATCTGTCTGCATCTTTATATTTAAATTGGATTCTTGTAGGCTACATATGGATGGTAGTTGACAATTGGCTATTTTTTGTGTCTATGGTTTGTTTCCTTTTATTCAAGCCTAAAAATTTGCCTTTTAATTGGTGATATTGGGTGGTTTATATTTAATGTGATTATTGATATGGTTATATTATATTTTATTCTACCATTTTGGTATTTGTTTTTGTATTGTTCCATCTTAAAAAAAAATCTCTCTGTTTCTCTGTCTTTTTTTGATTGAGTAGTTTTATGATTCTATTGTTAACTTATTAGTTATAACTTTTTTATTTTAATCATTTAGCTTTTATTGTATACATCATAACTTATTATAATCTACCTTAAAAATATCTTGTACCACTTTATGTAAAGTATCAAACGTTTACAATAATTTGCTTCCATTTCTTGTCTCCTGTTCTTGTGGTGTTATTGTTTACATTTAACATTAAAAAACACACATTATTTGTTATTATTTTTGTTTAAACAGTGAGTTTTTTAAAGATTTCAGTAATAAAAAAATATTATATGTTTATCCCATAGAAATTATTTTTTGTATTCTGAATTCCTTTGTATAGATCCATATTTCCCTATGGCATTATTTTCCTTCTAACTGAAGGACTACAAATTTTACAGATCAATCTACTGTTAATAAGTTCTTTCAGATTTTATTTTTGGCTGGAAAATTAAGTTATACCTTTGGTGAATATATTGTTGCTAGTTACAAAATTATACGTTAATACAAGTTTTCTCCTTTTTTAAATTTTTCTTTTTTTTTTTTTTAGATGGAGTTTCACTCTTGTTGCCCAGGCTGGAGTGCAATGGCACGATCTCTGCTCAATACAACCTCCACCCCCTGGGTTCAAGTGATTTTCCTGCCTAAACCTCCCGAGTAGCTGGGATTACAGGCATGTGCCACCACACTCAGCTAATTACGTATCTTTAGTACAGACTGAGTTTCTCCATGTTGATCAGGCTTGTCGTGAACTCCCGACCTTAGGTGATTCACCCACCTGGGCCTCCCAAAGCGTTGGGATTATAGGCGTGAGCCACCGGGCCTGGCTGAAAGTTTTTTTCAGTACTTTAAAAATATTTCTGTGTGGTTTTTTTTTCACTTTCTTTTTTGTTTTCATAAGAAATCTGGCATGCTTTTTCCTCTAGCTGCCATTAATATTTTCTCTTTATAGTTTATAACAATTTTATTTTGTGGCTTAGTTCTTGGGGCTCATATTTCCTAGGTTTTGGGTGTGTTGAGGTATATAAATCTGTGTGTTTATATTTTCCAAACTTAGAAAATTTATAGCCAGTATTTTCTCAAATATTTTTTCTTCTTTTAGTCTTTCTTCAGAAATTCCAATTATACATATATGAGGCTGCCTGCAATTCTTTTCTTTAATTGGCAGCACCACTCTAAAGAGAAGCCCAAGCTAGACAATGCTGTCCTGCAATTAGACCTTATTGCCAAGAGAGAGAGAAATCCTGAGGCTGCAGGTTTTGTAAGATTTTGATTGGAAATGAAGTAAACAACAGCAACAACAACTATATATTTATATAGTTTATATTATATACACATAATCTTAAAACTTCTAATGTCTTTATAATTCTGATCTTTCTCATTTGGGAACATAGTATCTACTAAATTATTAAAGTATTTGCTTTAATCTCTGTAAAAATTATTTCTCAGCATCCAAGTTCTTGACATTTTATCTCGCTGAGATAAATGAGATATTTGTATAAGAAAAGACAATCATTTATATTTTTAAATGATTTATTTCATATTTAAATCATTTTTAAATATAAATGCTTGTATTTTATTATACAAATGCTCCCCAATTTAAAATGTGATGTGTTCTGATAAACCCATTGTAAGTTGAAAATACAGTCAAAAATGTAATTAATATATCTAACTTACAAGATATATAATAGCTTAGACTAGCCTACGTTAAACATCTCAGAACATTTATATTAGCCTACAGTTGGGCAAAATCATCTAGCAAGAAGGTTATTTTATAATGAAGTGTTGAATATCTTAAGTAATTTGTTGAAATATATTACATCAAATTTGCAACAGTTTTGCATCATTATAAAATTGAAAAATAAGGATTCCTGGGCAAGAATGCAAAAAGCTCCAGCCTTCACCTCCCAGTGAGACCAATGCAGAGGACAGGTGATTTCTGAATTTCCAACTGAGGTACCTGGTTCATCTCATTAGGACTGCTTAGACTGTGGGTATAGCCCACAGAGGATGAGCAGAAGCGGGATGGCACATTGCCCCACTCAGGAATCACAAGGGATCAGGGAACTTCCTCCCCTAGCCAAGGGAAGCCATGAGGGACTATGCCATGAGGGATGGCACTGTCCAGCCCAGATACTATGCTTTCCCCATAGTCTTCACAACCCGCAGACCAGGAGATTCCCTCGGGTGCCTACACCATGACAGCCCTGGGTTTCAAGCACAAAACTGAGGGGCTGTTTGGGCAGACAAGGAGATACCTGCAGTTTTTTTATTTTTTTATTTTCTTTTATTTATTTTATTTTTTTCATACCCCAGTGGTGCCTGGAATGCCAGTGAGATAGAATCATTCACTTCCCTGGAAAGGAGGCTGAAGCCAGGGAGCCAAGTGTTCTTACTCAGCAGATCCCACCCCCATGGAGTCCAACAAGCTGAGATCCACTGGGATGAAATTCTCAATTGCAGCACAGCAGTCTGATGTCGACCTGGGATGTTTGAAGTTGGTGGGGAGAGATCCGAGGCTCAAGCAGGTGGTTTTCTCCTCACAGTGTCAACAAAGACTCCAGGAAGTTTGAACTGGGTACAGAACCCACCGAAGCATGGCAAAGCCACTTTAGTTAAACTGCCTCTCTAGATTCATCCTCTCTGGATGAGGCATCTCTGAAAGAAAGGCAGCAGTCCCAGACAAGGGCTTATAGATAAAACTCCCATCTCCCCGGGACCCAGCACCTGGAGGAAGGGGCAGCAGTGGGATCAGCTTCAGCAGACTTAAAACATTCCTGCCTGTTGGCTCTGAAGAGAGCAGTGGATCTCCCAGCATAGTGCTTGAGCTCTGCTAAGGGACAGACTGGCTCCTTAACTGGGTCCCTGACCCCCGTGCCTCATAACTGGGTGATACCTCCCAGCAGGGGTCAACAGATACCTCATATGGGAGAGCTCTGGCTGGCATCTGGCGAGTGCATCTCTGGGATGAAGCTTCCAGAGGAAGAAGCAGTCAGCAATCTGTGTTGTTCTGCAGCATCTGTTGTTGATATGCAGGCAAACAGGGTCTGGAGTGGACCTCTAGCAAACTCCAGCAGACTTGCAGAAGAGGGGTCCGACTGTTAGAAGCAAAACTAACAAGCAGAAAACAATAGTGTCAACATCAACAAAAGATGCCACGCAGAAACCCCATCCAAAGGTCACCAACATCAAAGACCAAAGATAGATAAATCCGTGAAAATGAGAATAAAATAGTGCACAAAGGCTGAAAAATTCCCAAAACCAGAATGCCTCTTCTCCTCCAAAGGATCACAACTCCTCACCAGCAAGGCAACAAAACTGGACAGATAATGAATTTGATGAATTGACAGAAGTAGGCTTCAGAAGGTGGATAATTACAAACTCCTTTGAGCTAAAGGAGGATATTTTAACCCAATACAAGGAATCTAGGAACCTTGATTCAAGTTACAGGAATTGCTAACTAGAGTAACCAGTTTAGAGAAGAACATAAGTGACCTGTTGGAGCTGAAAATGCAGCATGAGAACTTCGTGAAGCATACACAAGTATCAATAGCTAAATAAACCAAGCAGAAGAAAAGATATCAGAGATTAAAGATCAACTTAATGAAATAAAGCATGAAGACAAGATGAGAGAAAAAAGAATGTAAAGGAACAAACAAACCCTCCAAGAAATATGAGACTATGTGAAAAGACCAAACCTATGTTTGACTGGTGTATCTGAAAGTGATGGGGAGAATGGAACCAAGTTGGAAAACACATTTCAGGAGAAAGTCCCCAGCCTAGCAAGACAGGCCAACATTCCAATTCAGGAAATACAGAGAATACCAGGAAGATACTACTCGAGAAGAGACACATAATCATCAGATTCACCAAGGTTGAAATAAAGGAAAAAATGTTAAGGTCAGCCAGAGAGAAATATTGGGTTACCTACAACAGGAAATCCATTAGACTAACAGCAGATCTTCTGGCAGAAACCCTACAAGCCAGAAGAGAGAGGGGCACAATGTTCAACGTTAGTAAAGAAAAGAATTTTCAACCCAGAATTTTATATCCAGCCAAGCTAATAAAAATTCTTTACAGAGAAGTAAATGCTGAGAGATTTTGTCACCACCAGGCCTGCCTTAAAAGAGCTCCTAAATATGGAAAGGAAAAAACAAAAACAAAAAACTGGGACTAGTCATTGCAAAAACACCAAAATGTGAAGACCACCGAAATTATGAAGAAATTACATCAACTAGTGGGAAAAGTAACCAGCTAACATCATAATGACAGGATCAAGTTCACACATAACAATATTAATCTTAAATGTTAATGGGCTAAATGCCCCAATTAAAAGACACAGACTGGCAAATTAGATAAAAAGTCAGAATCCATCAGTGTGCTGTATTTCAGAGACCCATCTCACGTGCAAAGACACATATAGGCTCAAAATAAAGAGGGAGGAATATTTACTAAGCAAATGGAAAGCAAAAAAAGCAGGGATTGCAATACTAGTCTCTGACGAAACAGATTTTAAGTCAACAAAGATAAAAAAAGACAAAGAAAGGCATTACATAATGGTAAAGGGATCAATGCAATAAGAAAAGCAAGCTATCCTAAAAATATATGCACCCAATAAAGGACCCTCCAGATTCTTAAAGCAAATTCTTAGAAACAAAAAAAAAAAAAAAAAAGACTTAAACTCCCAAACAATACTATTGAGAGGCTTTAATACCCACTGTCAATATTAGATCAATGAAAAAGAAAATTAACAAGGATTTTCAGGACTTGAAATCAGCTCTGGACCAAGCAGACCTAATAGACATCTACAGAACTCCTCAAACTGAATCAACAGAATATACATTCTTCTCAGCACCAAATAGAGCTTATTATAAAATTGACTACATATTTTGAAGTAAAACATTCCTCAGCAAATGCAAAAGAACACAAATCATAACAAACAGTCACTCAGACCACAGTGCAGTCAAATTAGAATTCAGGATTAAGAAACTCACTCAAAACCACAAAACTACATAGAAACTGAACAACCTGCTCCTGAATGACTACTGGGTAAATATTGAAATTAAGGCAGAAATAAATCAGTTCTATGAAACTACTTGAGAACAAAGACACAATGTACCAGAATCTCTGAAACACAGCTAAAGTAGTGTGTAGAGGGAAATTTATAGCACTAAATGCCCATGTGAGAAAGTGAGAAAGATCTAAAATTGACACCCTAACATCACAATGAAAAGAACTAGAGAAGCAAGAGCAAACAAATTACAAAACTAGCAGAAGACAAAAAATAAGATCAGAGCAGAACTGAAGGAGATAAAGACGTGAAAATGCTTCAAGTAATCAATGAATCCAGGAACTGATTTTTTGAAAAGATTAACAAAATAGATATATTGCTGGCCAGACTAATAAAGAAAAAATGGGAGAAGAATCAAAGATACGATAAAAATTTATAAAGGGGATATCACCTCTGATTCCACAGAAATACAAACTACCATCCAAGAATACTATAAACACCTCTATGCAAATAAACTAGGAAATTTAGAAAAATTTAGAAGAAATGGATAAATTCCTGGACACATACACCTTCACAAGACTAAACCAGGAAGAAGTAGAATCCATAAATAGACCAATGCAAGTTTTGAAATTGAGGAAGTAATAGCCTACCAACCAAAAAATGTCCAGAACAAGACGGATTCACAGCTGAATTCTACCAGAGATACAAAGAGAAGCTGGTACCATTTCTCCTGAAACTATTCCAAAATATAGAAAAAGAAGACTCCTCCCTAACTCATTTTATGAGGCCAGCATCATCCTGATTCCAAAACCTGGCAGAGACACAACAAAAAGAAAATTTCAGGCCAATGTCCCTGATGAACATTGATGTGAAATTCCTCAATAAAATACTGGCAAACTGAAATCAGCAGCACATAAAAAAGCTTATCCACCACGAACAAGTCAGCTTAATCCCCAGAGTGCAAGGTTGGTTCAACATATAAAAATTAATAAATGCAATCCATCACATAAACAGAACCAATGACAAAAAACACATGATTATCTTAATAGATTCAGAAAAGGCCTTCAGCAAAATTCAACAGCCCTTCATGCTAAAAACTCTCAATAAACTAGGTATTGATGGAGCATATCTCAAAATAGTAAGACCTATTTATGACAAGCCCACAGCCAATATCATACTGAATGGGCAAAAGCTGGAAGCCTTCTCCTGGAAAAATGGCACAAGACAATGAAGCCCTCTCTCACCACTCTATTCAACATAGTATTGGAAGTTCGATCCAAAGCATTCAAGCAAGAGAAAGAAATAAAGTGTATTCAAATAGGAAAAAAGGAAGTGAAATTGTCTCTGTTTGTAGATAACATAATTGTACATTTAGAAAACCCCATCGTCTCAACCCAGAAACTCCTTAAGCTGATAACCAACTTCAGCATAGTCTCAGGATACAAAATCAATGTGCAAAATCCACAAGCACTCCTATACACCAACAATAGACAAACAGCCAAATCATGAGTGAACTCTCATCTGTAATTGTTACAAAGAGAATAAAATACCTAGGAATACAATTTTCAAGAGATGTGAAGCACCTCTTCAAGAAGAACTACCAACCACTGCTCAAGAAAAGAGAGGACACAAAAAATGGAAAAGCATTCCATGCTATGTATAGAAATAATCAATATCATGAAAATGGCATCATTTATAGATTCAGTGCTATTCTCATCAAGCTACCATTGACTTTCTTCACTGAATTGGAAAAAAATAAATACTTTAAATTTCATAGGAAAACAAAATAGAGCTCATATGGCCAAGACAATCCCAAGCCAAAAAGAAAACAAACAAAAAAGTGTGGAATGCACTACACTACCCGACTTCAATCTACACAATAAGGCTACAGTAATCAAAACAGCATGGTACTGGTACCAAAACAGATATATACACCAATGGAACAGAACAGAGGCCTCAGAAATAACACCACACATCTACAACCATCTGATCTTTGACAAGCTAGACAAAAACAAGCAATGGCTAAAGGATTCCCTGTTTAATAAATGGTGCTGGGAAAACAAGCTAGCCATAGACAGAAAACTGAAACTGGATCCCTTCCTTACACCTTATACAAAAATTAACTCGATAGATTAAAGACTTAAACATAAGACCCCAAACTATAAAATCTCTAGAAGAAAACGTAGGCAATACCTTTCAGGAAATAGGCATGGGCAAGGACTTCATGACTAAATACCAAAAACAATTGCAACAAAAGGCATAATTGACAAATGAGATCTAATTAAACTAAGGAGCTTCTGCAAAGTGAAAGAAACTGTATTCAGAGTGAACAGACAACCTACAGAATGGGAGAAAATTTTTGCAATCTATCCATCTGACAGAGGGCGCATATCCAGAATCTACAAGGAACTTAAACAAATTTACGAGGAAAAAAAAAAATAACTAATCAAAAAATGGGCAAAGAATATAAATAGACACTTTTCAAAAGAAGACATGTATGTGGCCAATAAACATAAGGAAGAAAAAAGCTCATTATCAATGCTCATTACAGGAATGCAAATCAAAACCACAATGAGATATCATCTGATGCCATTTATAATGGTGATCATTAGTTAGGAAAGAATAGATGCTGGAAAGAATGTGAAGAAATAGGAATGTTTTTACACTGTTGGTGGGAGTGTAAGTTAGTTCAACCATTGTGGAAGACAGTGTGGTGATTCCTCAAGGATCCCGAACCAGAAATACCATTTGATCCAGCAATTCCATTACTGGATATATAACCAAAGATTATAAATTATTCTATAAAGATACATGCACACCTATGTTTATTGCAGCACTATTCACAATAGCAAAGTCTTGGAACCAACCCAAATGCCTGTCGATGATAAACTAGATAAGGAAATGTGGCACATATACACCACTGAATACTATGAAGCTATAAAAAAAGGATGAATTCATGACCTTGCAAAGGACGTGGATGAAACTGGAAACCATCATTCTCAGCAAACTAACACAAGAACAAAAAACCAAACACCACATGTTCTCACTCATAAGTGGGAATTGAACAATGAGAACATATGGGCACAGGGAGAGGAACATCACACAATGAGGCCTGTTGGGGTGTGAAGTTCAAGAGGAAGGATAGTATTAGGAAAAATACCTAATGTAGATGACAGGTTGATGGGTGCAGAAAACCACCATGGCATATATATACCTATTTAACAAACCTGCATGTTCTACACATGTATCACACAACTTGAAGTATAATAAAACATTTTAAAAATAAAATAAGTAAAGTTGAAAAATAATAAGCTGAACCATTGTAAATAGAAAATCATCTGTATTTTCCAACTTGTGATTGAGTTATTTTCTCTTCTAGTAAACTCTTCCCTAAAAATAGACTGAATTTTCATTTGAAAAATAGAATTGTAACTACTTTTCAAAATTTTGAGATTGCTGAGACATATTGGCACTTAGTAAACATTTGAAAATAAACTTCCCTTTGTACTTTATTTCACTTTCTCATAGATTTGATGTTAATTTTTATGAATAACAAATCACTCATATCTTTTTCCTCTTCCAAATCTTGACATTCTTTCCAATTTCATTGCTTCCTTTCCTACTGTCTTTAGACATTAGGAGACCAATCTTGGTTTAAAAAAAATTAAGGAAAGGAAATTCTGTATTTCATTATGCCAATTTCTTTAATTAGTCATGTTTGTTTACTCTTTCCTAGAATTTAAAATGTAGGGTTTAGCTCTCTTCTTCTTACCTCTTTTGATAAGTCACTTTACCATTGGGAGTCTCAGCAGTAAATCTTTCTCCAAGCAAAAAGTAATGCATCCTACATTGAAAACTTATCTTTCTTACTGAATATATGCTATATTTTAATTTTCAGTAGTCTCTATTATCTGTCTTGTTCAATTTATCTACCTCACTTTCCATTTCACTTGTATTCTTTATTCTATATAGATTCACTATTTATGCTCTCGTAATTAGAGACATACAATTTTTATGTATTTACTCTTGCTTTCTACCTTTTCTGTACCTGAGATTTCCATCCTTTCCCCTTCTAAACATATCAATACCATATCATTCTAGATCAAGTTCAAGCCCACAAATATCTTCATCCTCATGTATGTCCTCCACACTTGAACGCATTACATGCCATAGAAGTTTTACATATATATATATTCCATCTCAGGTATTCAGTTATAGCAATTCAAGAATGGCCTAATATAACATGTAAGAAATAATCACTAAGCATAAGATGATTAGTTCATTTATTTCCTTTTTAAATACATTTACTATTGTTAATATTTTGTACTTAAATATCAATAAGAAAATCGACATATATTTTAAATATTTAAATTAAATTATATATACATATTTTCTACCAACTTTGAAAGAGATTTGTCTATTACCATTATTATGCAGCAATGCCCTATAACAACAGTTTTGACACATTGAACAGCTATAATTGTTACAAATCTGAATAATTCAAGTCCTTTTTTCCCTATGATTTTCCATGTAGTTTCTAGATTGCCTCATATAAAATTCAGAATCTCTCATTCTTCCTGGCAGTTTCATTTGTGTTTTACTGAATACTGACTCTCTAAAAGATTTGCATTGATTTTTAAATGATTGTACTCTCATAGATGATACTTAATGGTTGTGGCCTTGTGCTTTCATGACAGACCTTTCATCACTTTATGCATCTTGTTGTTCACTTATGTCTGAATCTGCGTTTTTTTTTTTTTTAGTGTGTTCTAATCACAACCTTCAGAAAATGCGAGCAAAAACGTTTGGTAATTAGGTCTCTCAACAGGAAGTAAGTTCCATGCTGAACTTCCAAGTGACTACCCTCACAGTTTTATAAAGCTAGCGTGAAATAATACCTTAGTAAGCACCGCTTTGAACGAGTTTTTCTCCAAATATTTAAAATTAGTCTGAAAATACTCAATATATTTTGAGTCTCAACATGTTAAAACATTCAATTTGAACAGTTGAGACCTAACGTTAATAATTTCATTTTGTGATATTTCACACTTATTATGGAAAATGGCTGCATAGCAATATAAAAAGAATAATATATCCCCATGGAAAAACCATAAGGAAAAGAATCATTAATTTTCAATTTCTTCCATATACACATACACACAAACATAGATAGATAGATAGATAGATAGGTAGATAGATAGATAGATAGATAATTTTGCCTGTCCACATTTTCATTTTAGTAAAGCTGCTCATGAGTAGGAACCATTGTAAAATTCTCAGGATGTGTAATCTGTTACTGAGATTTTATTTCTTGCTGTTTTTCTCATTGCTCCTTATAATATTGTGGACATCCAGTGTTATGAAAATGGACATTTCAAAAATTAAATTTAGAAAAAAAGCCTCTCAAATCTTATGATTATTTATGGATATAAATGAAATTGAGTTGTTCTAAGATTCTCTATAATTTTCACTCTAGAAGCTTCAGGCTACATTCGTCTATTATAGGAAAGTAACGAAATACAAACCAGGTCTCTGAGATTGTACGTAGCTCCTGTAAGTAAGTCTAATGTGTTAGCAGAACAATATTGAAAGATATTAGTTTTCACGTCTTCAGTAAAACAATCATTTTTTATTATATTATATTATATTATTTTGATCACACAATATATTGCGATGACAAGTTAATACCTAGGCCAGAAGCAGAGGTAGGTGAGGCTAGTAACATGGACATACTTTGTTTTGTGCAGAAATTTGAGAATGAGTCTAACTTAGAGCATATACATTTATTTTATTTTCCAGCCACTATTCCATGTGGGAACAATTTTATTTTACTGCAGATACTTGTCTTTGTTTACTTGTTTTGTTTAGGTTTTCAGAGAACAGATTCCAAACAATTTTAATTAAAATAACTTAGAACTCTTTGTTAAAGAGTTAAACCAATGATTAAAGTATATTGTTATTAATACAGTATATTAACTGATTACTTAGCTAAACAGCAATAAATGAAAAATGAGTCACTTTACCCAATTTAGAAAATGAGCAAAATATCTGTCACTATAATACAAAAAAAGACAAACCTTAAGAAGTATATACAGTTTTTCATCAAAGTTCTCTTTTGCTACATGTTAACAATTTAAACTTACTCCTAATGGTGCTTTTTCTAAGTACCAGTAGATATGTTTATTTCTGAACCATGACAAAATGCTAGTGTACTGTTTTAAAATTTGTATTTTAATATGTTTCCTTAAACTCATTTTTGTTTATTCCAGTATAGTAATAATTATCTGGAGGAGACTTAGCTTCAAATTGTATAAACTATATAATATGTATTTTGATCACATTGAATAAAATGCCTGTTTAAATTTAGAAAATTAGAAATAGAGATTTATTTGGCCTATCATTAAACCACCTCTCTTACCCTGTGCATGAATCTGCTCACTGTATAAATGGATTGTCTGTGCTTTCCTTTAGAGTTGTTATTCTGGCTTGCCTACTTAATTCTAAGTCAATAACCTAGAGCTTGATATATTACTTTAAAAAGTATAATGCAATTTCTTGACTATTTCCATAAAATTATGTTTAAATACTCCCCAGTTCTGTTCATTTTGAAACTGTTTTTTTATTTGAAAGCCCAGCCAAAATAATTAAAAAATTTTCTTCCATGCATTGAAAATAACTAACAATATAATAGATTAAGAGAAAGCATGTCTAAAGAAATTTATCTTTTATCAATTTTAACATGACAAATTTTATATAGAGTTCATACCCAAGAATACACTTTATAGTGTTTGCTGAGGTAAAGAAAAAAATCCTCATAAAAGAGTTCTGTATGAAATCATATAATAAAAGGCACGATATAACTATTATAGGATAATTCTAAGATGATACTATAAATGTATATATGCTATGCCTGTAAGCCATGATGTTGGTAAATTAATAAACAATAGTACCATGATCATCACTAGGTATAGTTAATTACATTTCACTGTCTTTCAGGTAGGTATTTAAAAACTTAATGAAAATGAACACAGCTCACATAACTTTCTGATTTATTCAGAATTAACTGAGAAGATACAAAACTGCTGGGTGCTTTCCAGGGTGTGGATAATGCATCATGATCAATAAGCAATTGCTGTCCTTAACTTGAAACTAAATTTAAGAATGCATTATTAAAGAGATATAAATTGGTTGGCTCCATCATTTATGCAAACATGCATGTCTGATGAGATTTTCATTGTGATAGAAAATGCAACTCCTTAACTGCACAATTTTAGACAATATGAAGCTTGAAATATTGCATCTGGAGAACTCTTGTGGTAAGAAAGAAAAGTAAATAATTTCTTAATTATTTGACTAATTAATTCCAAATCAAGCAATTTATTATCTGATCTGATTCCTTATCTTTATCAAGACCATTCAGAAGACAAATCCACAAATTAACAAACAATTAACACTTTATCTCTACCATCTGATACAATTCAGGCTGCCATAACGAAATACTATAACCAGGTGGCTGAAATAACAAACATTCACTTCTCACTTCCCGATACTAAGAAGTCCAAGGTTGAAGCACCTGCAAATTCACTGTATGGTGAGGACCTGGTTTATGATTAATAGCAGGCAGTCTTTTCAGTATCCTCACATTACAGAGAGAGAAGAAGGAAGATCTAAGGACACTTGTAAAGACACTAATCCTATTCATGTGATTTCTATCTCATGACCTAATCTAATCCTAATCAACTACCAAAGGCCTACCTTCCAACACCATTCTATTAGTGTCAGGCTTCAACATTTGAATTTTGGAGTGATAAAAGCATTAAGTCTATAACATATCCTAAATGAAAAGTTTGCCACCTGCTGTTATGAATTCATATGGATCTGTAGTTACCTTAATTCTTGCCTTCCCAGAAGAAAGAATTTGACTGAGAGGAGTAAGGCAGGAGGAGAGATTGAGGGAAGTTTTACAGCAGAAGTGAACATTTATTAAAACAGTTTAGAGCAGGAATGAAAAGATATACACTTGGAAAGTACACTTGGAAGAGGGCCAAAAGAGCAACTTCAGAGATCAAGTAGAGCATTTTATTTTTGACTTGTGATCTTACACATTGGCGTGCTTCTGGTGTTGCATACCTTCTCCCTTGATTTTTCCCTAGGAATCAGTTGTCCATATACACACTGGTCTGCCAGCACTTGGGTGGGGACTCATGTGCAGTGTGTTTACTGGAGTTGTACGCATAACAATTTAAGGTGTTTTTCTCTTACCAGTCTGAATATTTCTAGAAGGTTATATACCAGTTTTATTCTGCCATTTTGCCTCTTAGTGTGTGATATGGCTTAGATTTGTATCCCAGCCCAAATCTCATGTCAAATTGAAGGAGGTGCCAGGTAGGGGGTGACTGGATCATTGGGGCAGATTTCATCCTTGCTGTTCTAATGACAGTGAGTGAGTTCTCAGAAGATCTTATCATTTAAAACTATGTGGCACCTTACCCTTCCATCTCTCTCTCACCTACTGTGCCATGGTAAGGCGTGTTTGCTTCCCCTTCACCTTCTGCCATGATTATAAGTTTCCTGAGGCCTCTCAGTCATGCTTCTTTTTGTACTTGAAGATCCCTGAGTCAATTAAACCTATTTTCTTTATAAATTACCCAGTCTCAGGTAGTTCTTTATAGTAGTGTGAGAATGGACTAACACAGAAAATTGAAATTAAAATACAGTTTAAAAGCCTCAGAACAAGACAGAAAGATATGGGAAAGTTTGCAACTTTCTGGAGACTTGTTGAATGACTTTTACCAAAATGTTGATAGTGATATGAACAGTGTAGTTCAGGCTGAAGTGGTCTCTTATAGAGATGAGGAACTTGTTGGTAACTCAAGGAAGGGTCACTCTTGCTCTGCTTTAGCAAACAGAGTGGCAGCCTTTTTTACCCTGTCCTAGACATCTGTGGAATGTTGAACTTGAAAGAGATGATTTAGGGTATCTGGAAAAAAAAAAAAAATTCTAAGCAGCAAAGTGTTTGAGAAGTTACCTGGGTGTTTCTGAAAGTGTATGCTCATATGTATGAAGAAAGAGATGGTCTAAAATTGAAACTTATATATAAAAGTGAAGCAGAGCATAAAAGTTTGAAAAATTTGTAGCCTGATAATGCAGAAGAAAAGAAAAAGACATTTTCTGGAAAGAAATTCAAGCCAGCTTCAGAAACTTGCATATGTAACAAGGAGCCAAATGTTAATCACCAAGACAATAGAAAAAATATCTCCAGGGCATTACAGAGATCTTCATAGCAACCCCTCCCATCATAGTCCCAGAGGCATAGGAGGAAAAAATGGTTTTATGGGCCAGGCCCAGATACCTGATGCTTTGTGCAGATTCAAGACAGTGTATCCTGTATCTCAGACTCTCCAGCTCCAGTTATGGTAAAAAGAGGCCAAGGTACAGCTCAGAGGGTAAAAATTCAAGCCATCGCTTCAGAGGGTAAAAGCCCCAAGCCTTTGCAGCTTCACTGTGATTTGGGGCCTGCTGGTGGAGAGAAGGCAAAAATTGAGGTTTAGGAACCTCTGGTTGGATTTCTGAGAATGCATGAAAATGCTTGGATGTCCAGGAAGAAGTCTGATGCAGGGGGCAAAAAGAAGAGCAAAGGTCACATGATTCTGAGGAAACAGGGCAAGGGCAAAATCAGAAACTCCTGATAAGGGTCTATGTTCAGTGGTGCATGTATTGTCTTGATAAACATCTTAACAGAAAACAGGTTCAAGAGCAGAGAACTTATCTCACCAAAAATTTACCAGGCTGGAGTTTCCCAATCCTAGTAAGCCTGAAGGTACTGCAGGAGACCAGGGTATATCTCAGTCCTTATCTCAACCACATAGGACGGACATCCCTAGAGCGGACATTTATAGACATCCCCCCAGGAATGCAATTCTCTTCCCAGAGTATTAATATCACTACTCCTTGCTCAGAAAAGAATTTAGTGATCTCTTCCCTACTTGTATGTCTGTTTATAGACTCTCTGCAAGAAGAAAAATATGGTTCTTTTCAACTGACCCCGCAGGCAGTCAGACCTTATGGTTGTCTTCATTTCTTCCCTAAAATCGCTGTTATTCTGTTCATTTTCAAGGTACACTGATTTCATAATGTCCAAACACACATGTTTTACAATCAATTTGTAAAGTTAACACAGTCATCACAGTGGTCCTGAGGTGATGTACATCGTCAGTTTAAGAAGATAACAAGATTAAGAGATTAAAATAAAAATAGGCAAAAGAAATTATGAAAGTATTATTTGGGAACTGATAAAGGTCCATGAAATCTTCACAATTTATGTTTGCTGCCATGACTCCAGCCAGTCCCTCCATTCAGGGTCCCTGACTTCCCACAACATCCCCTGTAGAAGGATGGCTCTTAAATATTGATAGAACAGTATCCCTCACTGAGGATTATCTGGAACCTGATGGTCCATTCATTGTTTCATATAAACTGCAGCCAGAGATCATTGACTGGTTCACAGGGATAAGCAGATTTAGTCTAAATTGCAGACAAAAACTCAAAAACAATTGATGATGCTAGCATCTAATAACAGGTGAATCATAGTTTTTGAAACATAATTTTTCTCTCTCCAGTCCTCATTTTTATTAAAAACAAATTATGGTAGGACTGATTTATTTAAATAATCCTTAGTCTTACTACACTTTGCCTGATTATTAGCATAAAGCACAGCAAGAATAATTACTTGCCATATAGGCTCCTTTTTAAATTGGTGTTGATGGAACTTTGTTCCATTGGAAATCTTAGCTATGACTATTTTAAAGCCTTGTGCCCAGCCATAGGTTTATGCCACTGAATACTTGTATGATTTCCATAAATTCTTCTCTCCTGAGGTCCCAAGATGCCTTGGAGCTCCCAAGACTCTCAGAAAGTGAAATTATTTACTAACCATAGGTGTGAAACCCTGTACAGGGATTGTGTAAATAGGGTATCAGGCAATTTTTTTCCAAGGGGCTTTTATTGTCTCAATAAGTAACATTTTATTTCTTAAAGGCAAGCACAGCATTCCAATTAAAGCCTTCATAAAATAACCAGTTTCTCCAATTGTGTCTCATTACAAAGGTATGATTATTATTGTACTATGTGAATAACTATATTGTGCCCTAAGTAAAAAGATACTCAAAATTAATTTCCAAATTTTGGAGAAATCCAGTAAAGAGAAATATGTTGCAAATTTTGCTTATGAGTATATTTACTTAATTGCTAAATGCTGTAAAGAGCTCAAAAGAAAAGTTTTCTTGGCTTTGAAGAACAAATGTAAGATTAGCAATGTTCCAACCAAAAAGTTATGAAAGGATTACTTTTGTCTTTTATCAGTTCAGTCCATGCAGTTAGCTCCTGTTCTGCTCAATATTCATGAATATTTTGGATCTCCATTAGTCTCCTGAAAGTTTTTCCCTCTATTCTAATGCCACAACAAGCAATGTTATTAGAAACCTGCATGTAAGAGCACCCATTAGAGTCCTACAGCTGATTTAAAAGTATCTTTTAAAGGGGGCTAAAATAAGATGACAATTATCTGTGGATGCTGAAATGTTTTAAGTCAGCCACAGTCAAAGACACAATTGACAAGAAAATTTGTTACTTCTGTGGCACACAATAATTAAACAATTATAATGATTACTGACAATATATACTAAGTCACATCAGAATTATAACATTTTTGCCTACTTTTGGAAAACATGTCAATAACACATTTATGCAAATACAGCCCAAAGAAGGCCCAATTTTACCTTTGCATTTGTGTACTATTGAGGTCATATCCAGTTCTTAATAGAACCTCATAGACAAACCTGTTCCATCTTAATCAGTTTAACCATAAGGTAAGATTCTCACATACATTTTATAACCCTTCACAATTTTCTCTTTAAGAACAGAACAATGCTCTAAGAAAACTATGTTATAATTTTATTTTGATGTTCAATTTATGAATAAATAATACTCCTTTAACTTTAGACAGTATATAATTACATAACACACAGAGTTTCTTTCACAAATTTATCTTCACACAACTCTCACAACTTAGCTAAATGTTTAACTTTATCCTATCTAACTTAAAAACAGTCTTTTAAAGGAAAATATTTCACATTTCCATGCCTTTTTACAATCTTTGACCAAAAGTACATTTACCTTTCCTTACATGCCTTGTAAGTAAAGCTATTTTTCCAGTAGTCTCTAACACACGCTACTTTGTTGACTCTTAGCTACATTTACTTTTGGTGACAAAACTGTTGAATAAGTGATTCTAATTATGTACTAGATGTGGAACCTAGTACACCACACAGAAGGGCAGATTAGGTCTGACTCTTTCCAACATAGCTAGGGGACATTCCTCACTCTGTATGTCCCCACCTTACCTAGCTTTAAAGCAGACAAATTGTACAGTCAAGAGCAGTTTATAACATTTTACCACCTTAAAGCATTTAGTAGACCTAATACCCTTTAAAACTATACATTTTTAATAAATTCTCTTTTGCAAATCTAGTCATGACTTACGCAGACTGTTTACAACATGCTTGGACTTTCTGACTTGTCCTAAACATCCATCTTTCTAAATAACCAGTCATTTTACTTTAGGACAAGAATTTACCATAAAAGATATGTTCTCGTAAAATATATTTTCTTTATAACCTCCTGTACCAAAAATACGTCTTTAACTTTATAAACTTTGAATTAGACAAAAGTAATTTTCTTTCTGTTAGGAATTCAAGGTTTGTACTGCATGTTGCTGTATGTGTCCTTTGAAAGGGGACCAGATAAAGAGGTCATCTGTGTATTGTATAAGTTATCCTCCCTCAAGAGATTGCTTGTTTAGATTTTTGGTAGGGTTTATCAAATAAGTGTGAGTATATCTAAACCCCTGAAGTAGGACTGTCCACGTTATTGGTTAAAGATTTAGGTAGCTTTCCCAGGGTAAACGGTTATTAGAGGAAAAGACGTATTTAGACCTTGGGTAAATGTTAAGCAGGCACCCATCTTGGAAAGTATATTTTTGCCCCAAAGGGGGGTGAATTTTTTCTTTTGGTGGGAGGGGCTACCATTTACCCCCATTTCATAATAGGATTTAGAGGCAGTTGCTTAGAGAAGATTAGCACAGACTAGGCAGCTCTTGAAACCAAAAGGGGAATTTATGATTTTACTTGCTGCCTCCAGAGTTGTCCTTGGCTTCGTTCTATTGATAATTACGTCTGATTTAGAAGTCAGCCATAGCAGACTGCCCCCTCAGCTCAAGACCATCAGGGATTGGGAGTCTGTCCCATGGTCCCTTTGGCCCTCAGGGAAGTCCTGTTTCCAGTGGCTGAGCTTCTGGCAGAGAGGATGAGATGTGCAGGACTTTTTCCCATTTATCTCACTGGGGCAATTTGCCTTTCAGTTACCTGGAGGAGTATCCCTAGACATACCTGGAGAGGGCTGGTGGGCTGACAGAGGAGCCAGTAATCAAACCTGCCTCTTCTTTCTTCATTTCTCCTTTTCTTTAGCCCTGTCTTCCCTGTCCTGATCTTGGTTATACAAGACCAAGGCAGTTAATTTAAGGATTTCCTACACAGGGACACTGAGTTCCAAGACAGACTTATGTAAATTCCTCCCTGTTCAGTTCCACGCCAAATAATATTACAAAGGAAAATTAGCTTTTTGTGTTGTTGTTGTTGGTTTTAAAGTGTGAGGCAATCAAACATTTCCCAGTTTTGTGAGATGGATCTGAGGAGCTTGTCCTGTGGTATGGAGGCACAATTATCCATCTGTGAGGAGAGAATAGAGGAGAAAAAAAAAAAAAAGGAAAAAGTAAAAAAGAAAGTATCCCTTCTTACTTTCCTATTATCCCGAATAGGGCATACCCCATTCATCCTAAAGTTCTGGAATGAACCACTCTTACCATGTGTCTATAATCTTGCCTTTATCTCTATTCTAATGGTCATCTGTTAGCCTGGGCAAACCTCTATCTCTGTCTCTTGCTCCTGTTGCTTTGGGCTAGCCTATATGCTTGTCTCCATGACTTTACAGTGACTCTCGCCCAGAGCATACAAGCAGTAAAATGATTATCTCTTTTTTTTCACATTCCCATTTCCCATGTTCTTTCAGTAGACAAGAAGCCTATTTTTCAGCTAACTGCCACAAGGCTCTGGGACTTCTGTCCCTTCCAATATAACTTTCAAGGTATTGATGCATGCTGGGAAAGCCATGGAAGTAATTAGAGAAATGAGGCTATAGGGTGAAGTAGCAGAAATCAAGAGAAATACTTATGGAAAGCTTTCATATCCTTGCAAGAAAAACAGCCCTTGAATTAGAGAGGAAAACATTTCTTTGCTCTTGACATAAACTAGTAACCTCAGGAGGACTAGGAGTTTAGGGTGAGAACTTGCAAATTGCAAAAGAAGAATTCCACTTCCTCTCAAAGGGGTGCTCTAATAACTCAAAAAAAAAAAAGTAAGTAGATGAGATCCTTAAATGGCCAGAGAGTGAGGCTCTAGTCAGGTGAACAAACTGCTTCAAAAGCCACAGACAAACTTGGCCCTTGGGTGTAAAAGTAATGAAAAGCATATGGTAAGTCATAAGGATCTGGTGGAGCTGGGGTTCCAGTTAGTGTCTGTCCCAGCAATGTGCCAGCAGACAGGGGAAGGGTTGAAGGTCATCTGAGCCTGTAGGGTAAAAATAAGTATAAATCCCAGGGAATATTTTAAGGGAAGCTTTGTCTTTGCTGCTACACAAACACAGCAAGAGCTGTGTGTACAAAAATAACAGGGATTGTGAGTTTACGATGTCACATGGCATGCAAAGCAAGAGGAAAGAGGCAGACTCACACCCAAGGTAGACAGTCTCATGGGTGCATAAGGCTGTTTCAGAATACACACAGAGAAAACACGAGAATAAGCAGTGTGAGTTTTTAGGAAAGAGTCAATTTTAGTTGAAAATGTGGGGGAAAACCCAGACATTGCATGATGTTAGGCTTTAGTCTTACCATTCTCGTGAGACTCCTGTGCAGGAGGGTCATTACTGTCTCCATTCTGCTCAATGTGGACTCCAAGTTATTTCCCACCCCTGAGAAACATCCATCAGGATGAGTTGAGAGATCGGCCAGAGGGAGCAGAGCTTCCTTGGCTGAGATAAATTTTTCTGCGGTCAGGAGAGTGAAAGGGGAGAAGAAAAACATATACAGGGGTTGAACGCCTCCAGCTGAAGAAGAGGAGCATAGAAGAGTCTTACCACTCGGGAACATATATGAGTTACATGGCACCGAAGGATGTTACTGTGGCAAATCCATACAGGTCTGTAGCAACTTCGGTTATTGCCTTCTCACAAGAAAGAATTTGACTGAGGGGCATAAGGCAGAAGGAAAGACCATGTCAAGTTTTAGAGCAGGAGTAAAAATTTATTAAAAAGCTTTAGACCAGCAATTAAAAGAAGTAAAGTACACTTGGAAGATGACAAAGTAGGTACTTGAGAGATCAAGTGGTCAGTTTGACCTTTGACTTGTGGTCTTACACATTGGCATGCTTCTGGGGTTGTATTGCTTTACCCCTGATCCTCCCTTGGGGTGGACTGTTTGCCTTTGTAGTGACCCGCCAGCACTTGGGAGGGGTTGCATATACAGTTTGTTTACTGGATTTGCACATATCATCACTTGCGGCGTTCTTCCCTTACCAGTCCAAATGTTTCTAGAAGGTCATATACAAGTTAAATGCTTCCATTTTGCCTCTTAGTGCACATGAGTGATTCCACTCACCTAACTCCTAAGATTTTATTAGCAGGCTACTGATCACCAGTTTCAGGTGTTTCTACCTATTGGGAGACTGTCTTTCCCAGGGACTGACTGTGACAAATTAATATTTTAGAGAGACAGCTTACCAACTGCCTATCCATCACTTGATGGCTGCCTGACATTCCTGATTGTGCTGGGGGCCTTCTCTTGCCCTGCTCAAGTCTGACTAGCTACCTACTGTATCACTACCTTGACAATTTCTGTGCCTAAATTTGATTTACTTAAACCCACTTATTAAACTTTATTGGTCATGGTCTATATTTACTGACTTAAAATTCTGAAAGGCAAATTAATTTTGGTATTTATTTTTAAAGAGGCTGGAAAATGCTAGATTAATAAACTATGCATGCTGCATAATTTGCATCATTTTGAATATTATAAAAAGTGGATTAGAATGTATGCATGAAAGTAGGTCGAATTTTAATTTAAAAATTTCTTAAATTTTTATTTGATATATGAGTTTTAGTGATTTCAAACATTATACTATGATTTAATAATATTAATGAAACAATAACATACCAACAGAAATGAATTCTTCTTCAATAAAAATTATACTACTAATGTACCCATAGAAAAACATAAAACTATCTTAGTTTCCCAGAAAGAAAATATAAGAAAAGCAAAAAGAAAAATGTATTTAATTTAAATATAGTTAACATAAAGTTGGTGGTTACACTTATCTGCAGAGGGTCATTCCCCTTATTCTCTGAATATTTTGGGATTTTACTTACTGTTCCTGTCTCCACACCTACTCCTATTATAATTACTGCCATTTCAATTTCTACGCAGGTACTCTTTCTAATAACCTAAGCTTTTCTCCTCAGATGACTTTGTCCTTCACCTTGACTTGGTCACTAGTTCTCATGGGTATACTACCGATCTGCTTATTACCACCTGAAACCCACTTGTAAACTCAAGTTTGAATCTCACTCTTTGCGCATCACCTGTTATCTTTCCATCTCTGTGTCTCCAAAAACCATTGTCTTATAAACACTAAGCCGTGGAAGTATTTTACTTCTACTCATCTCACCTACCCACTTCAGGGTACCATTGCTCACAACCTCATTTCTCTCCTTACCTAACTGAGTCAGATCTTATCATTATAATCATGTACTCATATTTATACTCAAATATTTTGCCCATTTTCTCGATTTGCCTGGAAAGAAACTGATCAAATTCAGTCCAACATTCTACTTTCTCTGAAATGTTAACACACAGATGGACATGACTGGAGAGAAACATGCAGTTGTGCTGATTACTCTTCTTTGAAATGTATAGGGCATCACATGGGTCCTTGACCATTTTTCATGAATCATGCTATGAATCATATCATTCATTTGTTAGCCATCCCACTCCTACACAAGTTCTGAATCTTCTATTTAACAAACAAACATTCAAAAGGCTGTGAAAATGAGAAAATTTTATAACTCATTTGGTTGTAAAACTTGCCCTGTCCAGACCTAAATTCATTGGCAAGAAAACCTAACTGAAACTGATGTATAGCTATTTTTATCCTAATTAGTATGAATATTCATATATTCCCCACAGACCTATTAATATTTTGATTACAGCATGTTACTTATATCGATTGTGGTTTTACTTAATATATAAAGTGTATGTCATAGCTATACCTACCTATGATCCAAATACGTTCTTGTTTCTTAATACATCTAGCTGCAAAGGTCTTAGATAAAGGATTGTGGACCTCTTCTCTGCCTTTACATTACACTATATTTCTGTGAGAAAGATGTGCTCCTAAGTAAGATTTGCATCTCTGCTTGTGTATTAAAAGGGAAAATACAAATTTAAAATAAAACGCTTAATTCTCCCCTTTGAAAATAAGAGAAGACACTTTGCCTCCCTTTTCTTAGATCATTTCCTTTAGGGCACTTGTGAGTTCTTTCTCTGTCTTTTTAAAATGTATGTCTATCTTTTTAAATGCTAAATAAGCTGCTTTCCAGCTTTAAGACACAGAAATGTCTTTCTCAAGGTGCTGGAGCTGTCTATTTGAAATGTAATCATTATGGAATAGAGCACCCCAGTCTCAAAAGTTCTATGGGAAGGTAAGATCCTAACTTCAAGTTCTGAAAGTACCTCCTGTAATAACAATACAAGAAGTTTATTTTGAGTTTGAATAAAGCCAATTAGCAAAAACAGATGGTCAAACCAATTACTAGGTGAATCTAGGATGAATTAAGTGTGATAAATGCAGCTTTCAAGTTCTTTTACTTGAGGAATAGCTATTGTTTACCTTGAGAACATGTATATCAATGGGTTGTCTGTGTGACTATATGAAAGGGTAAAATTTCTTTCTAGATGAAGGTTATTCAATAATAAAATTATTTTATTTCTCTTCTGCTTTTGTGAAGAGGTGTTCAGAGTTGGGTGAAGATTTTGGTTTTAATTCTATTTCTCTAATACCGGCTCCATTTTAACTTGTGTGTTCAAAGACATTGCCCCGGCAATTTTTCTTTCTCCTTCATGCCTTTGGAAGTATTTTCCCATACGTCATCTTTCGCATTAGCATCAACTTCTTTCATCTTGATCTCATCTATTTTGCAACAAAAATCTTGTTTTTGAGTAAATTTACTCCTTTCAAAACCAGGCATTCTTCCGCTTGTGTATCATTTTCACTAGGCCCTCTAATTAAGCTTTTGACCTTACCACTCAACAAAATTGTTTTTATTAGGATCAAGGATACTCTATAACCATAAAAGCTTAGTCTTCATATTTTTTTTTTTCTTTTTACTATTAGCAGTCTTTGACAGAAAGGATTACTACCTCTAGCTTGAAAGTGTCTTCTTGATTTTAGGACACCATCTGACTTTTTTCCTACTACTATCCCTCCATCTAGTGCTTTTTCATTCTCCTTTAAAATGTCTTTATCTCTCAGACTTTAAATTCTGGAGTACCCAGAGGATCAGGCTTGAATTCTTAATCAAGTTTTCCTACTTCCACTTTCCTGATAGCTGTATTCAAGCTCATAGCTCAAGATTTCACCTCACACTGATGCCTCCTAAATGTATTTCTCAAGTTTTAAATGCTCTCCTCAAATCCTGACACATTTCTAGATGCTTATTTGACATCTCTTAATATCTAATAGATCTTTAACTTTGTGTGTCCAAAACAAGGTGCTATGCCTTCTCCTAAAACTTGCTTCTCCTGAAGATCTTCCAAGAGAAGTAAAATACAACTCATATTTAGTGTTCATTGGCTCTTCTCATTATTTCAAATTTAATCCCCAACCCATGAAGAAATCTTGTGAGAGAACTACCTAGATCTACATATTTAGCATCTAAATCTGTATACTTAGTGTATACATCTAAATATCTGTGCATCTAAATTTCTGGAATCTAAAATCTAAATATATCTAAAGCCTTACCACATTTTACCTCACGTTTAGTTATCCTCTTGTACCAAGTCATCATCGTCCCTGACAGATATTATTCTATTGTTTTTCTACAGTCTATTTACAAGACGTATCCTTCCATTGTGTTAATCTGTACAACAGCAAATATTCCTCACAAAGACTCGCAAGAGTTTATAATATTTTGCACTGTATTAAAATTTTGAAATTATCAGCTATATTTCCTTCACATTTATCTTCTTTCTAAAATTTTTAACATGTCAGACATTTCATACAACCTTTTCCTTGGACACAGCATGCCCTTCTTCCAAATTAATGCTTGACTAATTCCTCAGCTTTCTTCAGGGCTTTATACAAATATCACTTCATTAGAAATGACTTTCCAGAATGTTGCATACAAACTTAAACATGTTTCTTCTGATGTGTTATTTCTCTAAACCCACAAAGTGGACAGAACTTGTAAATAGTTATGCCTATTCCTCAACCTTTACCTATATCTATATTTCTATATCTGTCTTTATTAAAATCTATGAGTTCACCATGGTACCTCCAATTCTAAGTGTTGGGTACTTTGATATTCCTTTGTGGTATAATCCATGTGGTATTCCTTTCCTTATTTGTAACTCACTTCTCTAATAGTAAGAAATCTGTCTCCAATAATTCATTATTTATTATTCAATCTCTCTCACACACACTCTCTTTCTATAGATAGCTTCAGAATTGCTGACATCACAGCTAAATTTAAAACAATTAAATTTCAATATTTTATAGTGACATTTAACTAAGTATATTTTCAGTGAAATGTACAAATTTTATGTGTTCAATTTGAGGAATCTTGACAAATGTGTGTGCTTATGTAACCAGCCCTTATCAAAATGTAGAATATAACCACAATCTCAGAAATTCCTCCTTTTTTCTTCCAGTTACCATATATGTATCCAAGACAAACACTTTCTAATTTCTTTAAAATTGTATGTTAGTTTGCTTCTTCTAGAACTTCGTACAAAGAGCGTTGTATAATATGTCTTTTTACGTGTGTACTTGGACTCTTTCAGCATAATTTCTGCTAGATTCATGCATGGTGTTCCATTTTTTGGCAAATTTGTGCTTTTTTACTATTAAATAAAAATATAACCATCTTTTCACTATTCTTGATGAGGAATGTTTAAGTAGTTTCTAGTGCTTGACTATTAAAAATATAGATGCTATGAATATCTTTGAAGACATTTTTTGTGGACATGGATTTTCATTTCTCTTAGAAAACTACCTAGGCATAGAATTTCAATGCCATAGGGTAGCTTTTACTTTTTAAACACAGCATCATTTTTTTTTTCTTCCATTCTGCTCCTATAATTTTACTGTTCCACCACAAGTGTTTAAGAGTTTTAATTGTTCTTCCTACTTGCCAACATTTGGTGTTGGAGTTTTAACATTTGGTTAAACTTGTAGTTTTGAAGTGACATTTTTACTGTGGTTTTAATTTAAATTTTCTTGATGAAAAATGATGTCTCTTTTCTTAGTTTTTGTTTATTTGCTCATTTTTATATCTTGCTTTTGCTGATTAGGTTTGTGGATTTGTTTGTCATTTTATTATTGTCATCCAGTTGTTTAAATATATATTATATATATGAAATTTAAGTATATTGTGAGATACAAATTTTGCAAATAATTTTCTTATTGTTTGTGTATTTTTAAGGTCTGCATTTCCATGTAAATCATAGATTCAGCGTGTCAAGAATTTTATAAGAAAATTCTGCTAGGATTATGATTGTGATTATTTTGAATATGTAGACTAACTTTGGGAGAATTAGCATTTTTAAATATGGAGTCTTCTAATCTATGGTCATGATGTATTTCCCCAATAATTTAGATTTCTATATTTTCCCTCAAAATAATTTTGTGGTTTTCAATTTACAGGTCTTTCACTTATTTTGTTAAATACATTTCTAAATATTTAAGTGGTTTAGTTCTATTAAGATTAATTTTTTAAATATTTTTATTTTGAAGTCATTATCACCCCATGGGAAATTATAGGAGTGTGAAGTGTCCAGCATCTTCCAATGATGACACTTTTATAGCTCCAGTAATATTGAAACCAAAAAATATTTGTACAGACAATCACTCTATTCACTTTTCATCATTTGAAACCTACATTGTGTGTGCATAGGTGTGTGTAGTTCTACTCAGTTTTATTCCAGGTATCAGTTCATGTGATCACCACAAAAATCAAGATACCAAACTGTTCCATTATGACAAAAAAGAACTCTCTCATGTCATCCTTGTTCCATGGTCACCACTAATCTGTTTTGTATCTCTATAGTTTTGTTCTTATAAGAATGTTATATAGATGAAATCACACAATATCATGTTTTAAAATTACATTGAAATAATCTTAGGAATTGGTGAGAGTGAAAAGAGGTAAAGATAAAAAAAAGTTTAAATTGATAATTGTTAAAGCTGGGTGAGGGATTATTAAGAGTTCATTGCACTATACACTTTACTTTGGAATATGTTTGATATTTCCCTTAATAATACAAATGAAAAGCTATCAAAGTAACTATACAAATGTTTACAGTGAATAATATGCAGAATAGAAGAAGGTGAGAAGAATGCTTTTAAAATTCAGGAAATATATGAGAGAAAAATTATAAGTAGTGTCAAAAGCAGAGAGAAAACAACCAGAAAAATTAAACGAGCATGACTAAAACATCCGTAAAGGGTATATACTTAACTTTGTTTAGTAATTTTTAAAATGAGATAAAAATCAATTATATAAAATAATTATAATGCAAAATATTTATGAGAAATAGTTAAATATATATTAAATAAGCTTAACTGGTGATCTTGAAGAAACAAATGCCAAAATAAAATTAATTTATCATATGCATATCATAGATTCCATACTTTCCCATAGTTATAATTGCAGTAAAATTTACTCATAATACAGTATATAAAATATAATTATATATAATTATAAATCTATTATTAATACAAATACTAGATTCTGGATGTAGAATATTTGTAGGGAAAGACTGGCCAATATTGAGGTACCTTTGAAATGGAACAGAGTGACTTAAAAAGAACATTTTCTTTAAGGGTAGCTTCAGCCCAACTGAGATGTTATTTTTCATTTAACTGATAGTAGCTACTGCTTGTCTTCATGATCCACTGGAACCAAACAGTGAGATAAATTTCCCTTAGGGTCATTACTGTAGAGCAATGTATTCCAATAAAACTTTCTGTGATAATGAAAATGTTCTATGCCTGTGCTGTCCAGTATCTTAACCACTAGGCACACGTGGTTATTGAGCATGTGAAATCTTGGCTAGTCTAATTGAGGAATTGCATTTTTATTTAGTTTAATTTAACCAATATAAATTGAAACACTGATGTGTGGTGATCTACATTATTGGACAGCACTGACAGGTCTAGTGGAATCTAACACTACCCTCCTTTCATTAAGTCCATTTCAGCCACCTCGAATTTGGGATTGGTTGTGAAACTAACTTTATTTTATTTTGCGCTTAAATTCCTTAAAATTTCACACTGTTAACTTAAGATTTTATTGCAAAAGTCTCCTCCTCATTTTATTCTCCTACATGCCTAAATGCAATCCTTTGGTATTTCATATGTATATTACTGAGTTGTTGCCTAAAAACAATGCCTATGGCAAAATCTATGTAGCTGTGACTGTATGTTACATATAGTCATAAGAAGAAAAAAAATTAGTCAGCAAATGGAATTTCACCTAAGTCTTTTTCTGAAGAGGAAATAATGTCCATACTTACTCTGAACAATTGGGAAGAAAAATAAAAATCCTTAGACTTATGACAATGACTCTATCCTATTTGAGTAGAGCTCTTGATATCTAAGTGGATAAATTGGCCTACATCCTTGAGTGATATATTAGAGCGGTTTTAAACCCACCTGATCCAATTTGGCTGAAGGAAGACACTCAACCCATGGGAATTTTGAAAGAGTTTAAGCATGCAAAACTTACATTCTGCTATGATTGCATTTTTAAATGTGCTCATTACTTACACTCTGTGCAGATATAAGAGGCTAATTACAACACTTAAAGGAAAGCATGGTTGAGTTTCAACTTCCCAGTCTACCTGTATCATCAGGCAGAAACCTGATTAAACAGATGGGCCTCACCCCATGACCCTCAAAATCAGTACTGAGAATTTGGAGAAAGAAGAAAAGAAAGTGCTAAAATTGTTCATTCATTCTTCATGGAAAAAGCCCTAAGGCACCTAAATCAACTGCTGTTGAATCAGCATTACACTTTGAGTCAAAAAGAGCAATATTGCAAAGAAGATTTATTAGGATTCCTTAGAATCTTGAAATATAATTGTTCATTATTTATTTTTAATACAGTAATCTCATAAATTTAATAGTTTTCAAACCCACATTTCCCTAAAAAGCTCTTTTATAATTGAGTTGGAGTACAAACTAAGATGAAGCATAGATATGAATCACACTAAAAGTAACAATTTAAAAACTGGAAGATACCTTATTATAAAAAGCAAAGAGCAAAAATATCATGCATGGGGTCCTGGTTTCAGTTTATACATGGATTCAAATTCTTAACAGCAGCTTAATTTCACATGAATAAGCATTTCACAAGTTAAGAGCAGACTTTCTGATTCTGATTATTATCAGTTTTTAGTACCAAACTGGAAATGATACCTTCTCAGGCTGTTTAAATTTTTAAAATCATAAGCCAAGTTATGTAAACTATTCAGAAATAACCCTTGTTAAACTTTCATTAACTTTTTCACAAAATTGCAGATTAGAGTCACAACTTTTTAACCTTCGTACATAGATATCAACCTCCAGACTTATACGTACATACATACATACATAAATATGCATGTATTATTATAGCCTTAGCTTGTTTAGGGTAACAAGATCAGAGCCCACAGATTGATAAAATATCTTTAGAGATTTCAATAAGAGTTCCAAAGGCTGTTACATATTTTTCTAATTTACATATTCATTTATCTCTACTTTCATTTATTTAGCATAAATTAGTAGATGTTTTCTCTGTCGGATATGTGGTAGGTCCTCAGAATAGAAAAAATGAATGTTACTCTCTTTGTACTGGAGAAGCGAAGCGGTCAACTTTGAATACATAATTACTATATACAGCATGATCTGGTATATTCCCCGAAGAGTAATATAATATGTACTGTAAGAGAAATATAATATGTACTTTCTTCTTAGAAGAAAATTATATGCTAATTAAATTGCTTATATGAAGTTTGCAGTGCTTTTTTGAACATGTGAGTTTTATGAGCTTCCAAGTTATATTTGAGTCTTGTTAAAACATTGCAGTACAAAATGTGATATGTTAAAACAAAAATACCATTTACAGAGTCTATAAGGAGCAAAATGAATATTTGGAAATCATTTAATTTAGTAATCCTACTTTGCTTCTTTGAGAAAAATTTCACACTCTGAATAACTCACAATTATATCTATTCGTAAAACTTATACTCCAAAACACTAGCTAATATAGTTCCTTAAGCCTTTACAAATTTTTTTTTCTTACAGAGAATATGGTTTATTTTTTCTGTTTCTATTTTATAATTAATTAAATGTATAAAAGTCCTGGATACACAACAGATATTTAGAAAATAACTATCTGATGCAGAATTTTATATTTCTTCATATTCTATCCTGCAGTGGCCAGTGCATTGAGTTGTCAAATGTCAAATATTCAATAACATGACTAACATCAGTCATACATCTTGTGGAAGCAGATAGAAAGATATGGCTAACTCATCACACTTGAATTGTGATAAACTGCTTACTATACTTGGTGCTGCATATGTGATAGATGTGTGGAGTGGGGAGAACTACCAGTACATTCTTAGTCACAGCTTTTGTGGTTAGCCTCGGTGTATTCTCTTAATGATCTGAGATTAAGGATTTTGCTTGATTGTTTTAGACAACGTCAGAAATATGTTCCAGTCTAAAACAAACTCAATGGCATAGTCTTCTTTCACTCACTGAGCTCACAATTTAAACTTAAATCTATATTTACTCTACATGAATTCAACCAATTTTTTTTAAAGCATCAACTGTTGACTGACTTACCCAGGCACTGAGGTTACAGCCCAATATTCCTTGCATAATGTATTCATACTCTAGAGAAGCTAGAGTTTGCCACTCAAAATGGCAAGAAGAAAACAGATGGAAAAATTCATCCCTTCGTGTTTGCTTCTCTCTTTCTTCTGGGGACCCTGCCTCAGGTCTATAATCCCAGCACTTTGAGAGGTCACGGCAGGTGATTCACTTGAGGCCAGGAGTTTGAGACCAGCCTGGCCAACATAGTGAAACCATCTCTCTACTAAAAAAAAAATAAAAATGAAAATTAGCTGAGCTTTTTGGCACAGGTCTGTAATTTCATTTACTTGAGAGACAGAGTCATGAGAATCACTTGAACCCAGGAGGTGGAGGTTGCAGTGAGCCGAGATGATGCCACTGCACTCCATCCTGGGTGACAGAGTGAGACTGCCTCCAAAAGAAAAAAAATGAAGAAACGTCACTGGAGCTTCACTAGACCCATCTTCCCAGGAGAAGATTTTAAGTCTCCTTATCCCACTAACTTTACAGTGCAAACTGCAGAAGAAAAACAGCACAATAAATCAAATTAAAAGAGATTCAAATTATTTTCCAAATTCTAAAAATGCTTAAGTTGAAATTGTTTTACCTATTACATAAATAATCTTAACACCCTCTTATTTTGGGTCTGATGGAGTGGTTAACATCAGTTGCAGGAGACCCTTCTTGATCAATCAAACAAATGTTAAGAAAATACATTTATAGAGAATTAAGATAGTACATGTTAATTCTAAGTATACCTTTTACAAGTTAATGTTTACCACATACATTTCTGGTTACATTTTTCAAATAATTTTACTAGATATATAAAAAGAAGTTCAACCGAAGAGAAATGTTACCAAATAACCATAATGTTAGCAAAACTATGAATATGTTTAATATTTATGTTGTATAATACAGTTTATTTCTATAAATAAAATTATCTTTTCTGATATTAAGTATTCCATTATGGATAGAAGGGGCATATATTATTGATGTCATTAAACACACAACACTTGTGAATTTCATGGAAACAAAAAGATAAACTAGAAGTCAAATGTTTTCCCCTGAATTCTACACTAGATGTCAGTTCAGTGTATCCTCCTTTTCACAGTTCTGACCTTTACATATTAGTCCTTTGAATGACATAAAATCTGAATATCTGAAGGACTGATTTAAGTCTACTTTCTCAGTAGCCACTGGACTAACACAGAACATCAATCTGTTTTCAGGTTTGATTGGTAACGGTTCAAGAAAG
>NW_012115533.1:4634177-4636570 GCF_000951035.1 Colobus angolensis palliatus
AGGCGGATCTTGCAGTGAGCTGAGATCGGGCCACTGCACTCCAGCCTGGGTGGCAGAGCAAGACTCCATCTCAAAAAAAAAAAGAAAAAAATGTATACAGGTACATATGTGTGTGTATATAAATGTGTACAGATACATATATACACACATATATACATATATAAACAGCTATAATTCAAGTTAATTAAATTAAGTGCATCATTGCTTTGTTATTTTTTAAGTATTGAAACTGACTATCATTAGCTTTTTCATACAGTCTTAGCATCTCAAGCCCTCAGGATTTGGATAATTTTGGTTTTATATATTTCTATGTTAATTTATAAGTCTCATATTTACTTTTTCTATAGTCGCTTTTCTCAACTAAATTTCAAGTTATCTGAGAGCAGAACAATTTCTTTTCATTTTTGCTAATGTACACTTAAAGCTAACCCAAGCCCTTTCCTCTTATTGCCAGAAGTGATCTGTACCACTGGCCTCGTGCATTTATGCTGACCTTCATAAGCTCCCCGGAAGAAAGGCACACTCTTTCTCATAACTCACTAGTTCTGATTTTTTAAATCCTTTATATTTATTTTATTGTTTCTTAATAAATGCTTCAGATTTCAGGGAAGCTGAGAAATAAGTTCAAAATGTATTTTCAGTATGGTCAAGTGTAGATAAATGATGGAAATACATTCTGAGAAACGTGTCCTTAGGAGTTTTTGTTATTCTGTGAGCATTATAGAGTGACTTACACAAACTTAGATGTACAGGCTAACACATACCTAGGCTATATGGTATAGCCTATTGCTCCTAGGCTACAAACCTATACAGCATGTTACTGTACTAAAGATTGTAGGCAATGGTATTTATATTTTAAACATGTCTAAATATATAGTAAAAAAGAGTACAGTAAAAATAGGGCATTATAATTGTATGAGACCACCAACATGTACACAGTTGGTCATTGATCAAAATGTCATTATGTGGTACATGACTATAGTTTTTAGTTATTCTTTTAGAGCTAGAGGAAAAAAGTTAACTAAAATAAAATTTAGAAATTAACTCAAGATTTCTTTACTTCAGTGTCTTATTCATTTTAAACATAGATAATTTAAAGTGGAAACAACAGTAAACAGAAGACTCCCAGACTCTCAGCATCATAAATTAGGCCCATCACGTCTACCAGAGATTAATTATGGCATTTTACAATGGTGAACCTACTTCCACTGAACCACCTACCATCATATCTGTGGAAAGCAATATAATCTCGGTGTAAATAACAATATTTTCTCAGATACTTGGTTATTTGATCAAAATCTATTTTGACTTCTGTTCAGAAACAGTATTACTTAAGCAATTTCAGAGTTTGCAAGGTGTGCAAGATTTAAAAGTCTTTGAGTGTGAGGAGGAAAAACAACAGAATGAAATAATGGGAACAAGAAAAGAGAAGGATGAGTTACACAAGTTATTACACCCTAGAAAATATCACCAAGGAGAACTGGATGGACAAAAAGAGATGGACTGAAATCGGGGCATCAGGGTCTGTTGGTGCATAGCCACACATTCTAACACAAAAATTCACTTATTTTCAAACCCAGAATCTGTACTGTTGTTTCTAAGCCTCAAAGCTGCTCCACTGTATGCTCTTCATGGTACTGGAGCTAGAGTTCTGCAAACAGTGCTTCTCCTTTGCCAATAGGGCACACTTTTTTGAAAGAGATGGATGGTAATACATTTTTGTTTTGGTTTTGTGGGTATATGGTCTCTGTTGCAGCCATTCAGCTGTAGCTTGGCAGCATGATACCACCCACAGATAATAAGCAAATAAGTGACCATGGATGTGTTATAGTAAAAATTTAGTTATGATCACTGAAATTTGAATTATATATAACATTTACCTGTCAGGAAATAGTATATTTTTTCTCTTTTTCTTTTGTTCTTTCTTTTTTTAAAAGAGAGACAGAATCTTACTCTATTTCCCAGGGTGATCTTGAACTCCTTCCTCCAATGATCTTTCTACCTCAATCTCTCGTGTAGCTGGGACTATAGTTATACATCAATTCTTAACTCACAACTTCTCCAAAAACATAAGACAGGCCACATTTGGTCCATAGGCTGCAGTTTGCCACTTTCTTCACTAGAGAGATACTACAAGGCGGGGAGAAGGGTCTTGCTTTTCTTGTTTATTTGCACTGCAGTCCACCTGACTACAGCAATCAAAGTTCACCTCTGCACTGGCAGTTGGTACTAGTCTTTAATTGTGTCTTTGCTCTTGCTCTCTAAGGACCAACTTTCATTATGCTTTCTTAGATTTACCTGAATGATTTATGATGCTCAGGCCTTAGTTTCAAGACACCCCTCCTTTGAGTTCCTGAGGACAAGTAAGAGCTAGATGCTGCTTCCTTCTCAGA
>NW_012115533.1:4638033-4640915 GCF_000951035.1 Colobus angolensis palliatus
TATATCTTACCAATCACTAAAAAAACTACAAAAATAGCATCTACAAGGAACTATGTTAATTATATATATAAACATATAGATGTGTTATATACAGATGATTCTTCTGCATAGGTATAGTTAACAGTTTGTTTAAAGTCATGCATATAATAAATGTCAGAATCATTATTTAAAGCTAAATATTTTGACACTGGATGTCTTATTTTTTAAAATTTGGTTCAGGATTACATGTACAAGGCTTTTTATATAGGTAAATTGTTTGTTATATAGGAGTTTAGTGTAAAGATTATTTTGTCACTCAGGTAGTAAGTATAGTACCTGATAGGTAGTTTTTCTATTGTCTTCCTCCTCCAACCTTCTACCCTACAGTAGAATCTAGTGTCTGCTGTTCTCTTTGTGTCCATATGTACTCAAAGTTTATCTCCTGCTTATAAATGAGAACATGCAGTATTTGTTTTTTTGTTCCTTTGTTAGTTTTCTTAGGATAATGGCCTCCACCTTTATCCATGTTGCTGCAAAGAACATGATCTCATTATTTTTCGTGGCTGCATAGTATTTCATTGTGCATATGTAATACAATTGTTTTAATCCAGTCTACCATTGATGGACATTTAGATTGATTACATGTCTTTGCTATTGTGAATAGTGCTATGATGAATATACATGTTCATATATCTTCATGGTAGAATGATTTATATTCTCTTGGGTCTGTATCCAATAATGAGATTGCTGGGTCAAATGGTAATTCCGTTTTCAGTTCTTTGAGAAATCACCAAACTGCTTTCCACAATGGCTGAATTAATTTACATTCCCACCAGCAGTGTGTAAGCCTTCCCTTTATTCCACAACCTTACCAGCATCTGTTAGTCTTTAACATTTATTTATTATTATTTATTTATTTATTTCGATCTGTTACCAGACTGGAGTGCAGTGGTTTGATCTCGGCTCACTGCAACCTCCACCTTCTGGGTTTAAGTGATTCCCCTGCCTCAGCCTCCTGAGTAGCTGGGACTACAGGTGTGCACCACCATGCTTGGCTAATTTTTTGTATTTTGGTAGAGATGGGGTTTCACCAAGTTGGCTAGGATAGTCTCAACTTCCTGACCTCATGATCCAACCGCCTAGGCCTCCAAAGTGCTGAGATTACAGGCATAAGCCACCACGCCCAGCCATTCTTTAACATTTTAATCATAGCCTATCTGATTGGCATTTCATTGTGGTTTTAATTTGCATTTCTCTAATGATAACTGATGCTAAACATTTTTCATATGCTTTTTGGCCACATTTATGTCTTCTTTCTAAAAGTATCTGTTTTTGTACTTTAGCCACTTTTTAATGGAATTGTTTGTTTTTGATTTGTAAATTTGTTTAAGTACCTTGTAGATGCTAGATATTAGACCTTTTTCAGATGTATAGTTTACAAATACCTTCTCTAATTCTGTAGGTTGTCTGTTTACTCTGTTGATAGCTCCTTTTGCTCTGTAGAGCTCTTTAGCTGTATTTGCCAATATTTGTTTTTGTTGCAGTTTCTTTTGGCATCTTCATCATGAAATCTTTGCCAGGTCTTACGTCCAGAATAGTATTACCTTCCAGAGTTTTGAAAGGTTTTTAGGTTTTATATTTCAATCTTTAATCCATCTTCAGTTGATTTCTGTAGGTTTATTGAATAGGGAATTCATTTGCTGTTGCACATTTTTGTCAATTTTGGCAAAGATCAATTGGTTGTAGGTGTGCAGCATTATTTCTGGGCTCTCTCTTCTGTTCCACTGCTCTATGTGTCTGCTTTTGTACCAGCACCATGCTCTGTTGGTTACCATAGTTTTGTAGTATAGCTTGAAGTTGGGTAATGGGATACCTTCAGGATTGTTCTTTTTTCTTAGGATTTCCTTGGCTATTCAGGCCCTTCTTTAGTTCCATATGAATTCTACAACAGTTTGTTGTTGTTATTGTTTTTAGTTTTGTGAAGAATATCACTGGTAGTTTGATAGGAATAGCAATACATGAACATGGAATGTTTTTTCATTTGTTCATGTCATCTCCAATTACTTTAAGAAGTGTTTTGTAATTCTCATTCTAGAGATATTTTACCTCTTTAATTAGCTGTATACCTGTGTATTTTATTCTTTCCATGGCTATTATGAATGGGATTGCATTCTTGATTTGGTTCTCACCTTGAATGTTGTTGGTGTATAGGAATGCTAGTTGTTTTGTACATAAATTTTGTATCCTGAAATTTTGCTGAAGATGTTTATCAGATCAAGGAGATTTTGGTCTGAGACTATGGAGTTTAATAGACGTAGGATTGTATTATGTGCAAACAGGGATACTTTGGATGTCTGATTTTTAATCACTATGATGTACCTTTCTGTTATGCATCATCCAAGTTCCCCTTTAGGATTATAGGATTTATTCCCCTAGTTGCTGGGAGTGTTGCCAGTTTATTACTTTTTCTGGAAGTTTCTCTAGGCTTAACATAACTGCTTCACTCAAGGTGTGCCTACATCCCAGGGGCAACTTTTATCTGGTATCATCAGACTAACTATGAAGGTCTATACTAGTTTTAAAGCTCCCCATGGGGTCAGCTGAGTTACTGAAGCTCAATTTATTCTTCTGTCCAGTCCTGATTCCTTCTCTTTTTATCAAAGTTATTAATCTGAAGAGTTTCCTAATAAATCTTATTGCATGTTAATCTCTGTCTCTAAGTCTACTTTTTGGGAACAGAATTTGCAAAACCCAAGTAATTTAAATAAAATCAAAATGTTTAACATAACTTCATAAAGAGAGAAGGCTCATTGACAAAGAAATGTAAACTTTACTTTTAACTTTTAAAAACATAAATAATATTTGTTAAGTGCTCACTCTAAGTTTTTACATTTAGCACTAAA
>NW_012115533.1:4642690-4644210 GCF_000951035.1 Colobus angolensis palliatus
AAAAAAAAAAAAATCTGGAGTTCCCTAAAAGCACCTAGTTAGTTGAACAAATTTCCAACTTGTTTAAACAAGACCTAAATTTAGGAATCTATATGCATTTCAATCTAGTGATATAAGTGTATAAACTACCAAAATTATTTGTACATCATGTGACTATGAAGAAGTTTCTGTCCTCATATAAACTGAGTCTGGGCATAAGCCTCACCAATACAGTTCTTCAGTCATCTGATCTAACCTGTAATTAGAGGGTTTTCATTGATTTCTAAAGCTTCAGCATTTAATAGGAAGCAACTATTTAATTAGTATTTCTTTGAGTTAAAAAGAAAGCTAGAAATATACATTCATATTGGGGATAAATGTAATAATAGAGAAAAGCTCATGTCAATAATACATTTGTATTAGAGATTTTACTTTGTAGAAGTTATTACCAGCAGCATGGTGTAGTAGAATTATAAATTATTTTCTGAGGTTCTGAGTTCAGTCATGTTCTATTGTATTATTGAATATATTATTATATTTAGGCTTTTTTATTATAAGTAAGCTAAAGAGATTTTTCTAAACAGCCTCAAATATTATAAGTTAACACAATTTACATACATTGCTTGTTCATAGCAGTCCAACTAGATGCAGATCTTGAAGGGGGGGGGTAGGGTTGGGGTTGGCAACTGATTGTGATGTATGTGTTATTTTCCATGGAGTTATTCAAGTACTAGGCAATTGCATGCTTTGTAGTCTTCAATATGTGGCTTCCAAAATAACACTAAGAATTGTCAACGCCATTGCCACCTGAGCAGGGGGTAATGGTGGAGCACAAGTTTTAGAGGCAGGTCTGAAAGTGGCAAAAGTACTTTGTTCAAGTTTCATTGGCTAGAACTCAAGCACATGGCAACACCTAAATGCAAAACAGTGTGAAGATAGTCAAATTATCTTTTCAAAGTGAAACAGAAGAATAAATTTAAAGGCTGGTTCTCACTTTCTTTAGCAATCTGATCTTCAGATATACATGTCACTCTTCTCCTCGCACTTATAATTAATTCAGTCCAACAGCTCCAGTCTCCAGCTCCCAGCGCGAGCGACACGGAAGACAGGTGATTTCTGCATTTTCAACAGAGGTACTGGGTTTATCTCACTAGGGAGTGCGGGACAATAGGTGCTGGTCAGCTGTTGCAGCCCAACCAGTGAAAGCTGAAGCAGAGCAGGGCATTGCCTCACCTGGGAAGTGCAAGGGGGAAGGGAATTCCTTTTCCTAGCCAGAGTAAATGAGACACAGAACACCTGGAAAATCGGGTTACTCCAACCCCAATACTGCGCTTTAAGCAAATGGGCACACCAGGAGATTATATCCCACACCTGGCCGGGAGGGTCCCACGCCCATGGAGCCTTCCTCATTGCTAGCACAGCAGTCTGTGATCCAACTGTAAGGCAGCAGCAAGGCTGGGGGAGGGGTGCCTGCCATTGCTGAGGCTTACGTAGGTAAACAAAGCCACTGGGAAGATCGAACTGGGTGGAGAGCACAGCAG
>NW_012115533.1:4651332-4665154 GCF_000951035.1 Colobus angolensis palliatus
TAATAAAAAAAGAATGCATATAAGAGCAATTTTTATAATTGTTAAATGTATTTAGTATGTATTTTACATTAATAAACTTTAATTTTTTTGGACAAAAAAATTAATTCAGTCCTTCCCAAAACATGACAGCATAAATTTCCATTTACTTATTGCATCAAACTCCAAGTTCAAAATCTATGGTCTATAGGCAGATTTCTTTAGTGCAACAATTATAAATTCATAAATAAGCAAATATCTCTCATTTGTCCAAGTACACATGCACACAAAAAATGATGTGTATATATATATATACATATATATCTCCCATTTGTAAAAAGAGAAAAGCAGTGCATTTATTGTTCTATAAGAGTTATAGAATTCTTTTTAAAAAATTAGTGGTACATAATAATTGTACATATTAATGGGTTACATGTGATATTTTGATGCATTCATACAAAGCACAATGATTAAAACAGTGTGTTTAGAATATCTATCACATTGAGCATGTATTTTTTCTTCTTGTGTTGAAGATATTTTAAATCTCTTACAGCTATTGAATAAGCACTCTGAAGACTCCTTTGGCTCTATCCTGTGGAAAGGTCTTCCTTATCCATTATCCTCCGTGGCTGCAACTCTATAGGATTATGGCAAGTATGTCCTCCATGAGAAATGTACATCTTTAACAGCACTGTTTTCTGCTGTTGTAAGTTTGTGGCTCTAGGGTTTTTGCCTGTTTCACAAATTTCAAAACTTCCTGAGACCAGTCTCATTATATCATTCGTAATACAATTTCTGATAAACCATTTGCACTTCTTCACTACCACATATCCTCAAATCTATAGTTTTCTTTGTAGGTTGAATCAGTATTTTATGTGCCACTATGCCACAATTTATCAACATAAATGCTTATTTGATATGCATTAAAATAGAATAGTTTTAGGCATAGATATTTAATCCTAGCTCAGTGGTTCGCAAATTTTACTGTGTATTGGAATTACCCGGAGAGCTTGATCGAACATAGATTGCCGGGTTCCACCTTCACAATTTCTGATTCAGTAGGTCTGAGTGGAGCTTGAGGGTTTGCATTTCTGGTAAGGCTTAGGTGATACTGAAATAGCGTTGTTGTCTGGGGTAAATACCTGAAGTTTCTTGTCTCACATCAGGGAAATCAAGGACGTGAAAACACAAGAAGTGAGTTTAAGAGCAAACGTTTAACAGGCAGAAGAAAGAGAAAAGAGAATAGATCTCTTTCTTGCAGAGAGAGAGGTGCTCTCAAGTGGGTCTTTCAGTTCTGTGGTGAAATGATCGGGGTTTTATAGATGACCTTGAGGAGGTGGTGTCTGATTTACATAGAGCATGAGAGATTGGCTGAACTAGGTGTGATGTTTGTATAGCATGCAAAGAAGCTGGCTATCCAACGCTAACATTTTATTATGAAGGCAAATTTTCTACTTGGCCGGTGCCATCTTGTGTTTTCCTTACAATACACATAGTTGACAAAGAACAGGGAAGACGGAGCATCCCAGTTGGATATGCCTGGCCTTCAGGTAGCCTTTTCTATTGGCACAGCTGTCAGCATTTACCTATGCAAGCATTTGCTTATCTATGCTTGCTTATCTATGCTTGCAACTTGATTTTTTTCAGGCTGATTTATATTAGAAATGATTTTGTGGCTGTTTTTTATGAAAAGGGAACTTTACTGAGCACTCTCTCACCCTCACTATCTGCCTAGATAATTTCTTTCTAGCTCCTGTACCAATACTTATGCAGCAGTGCACATACCAAGATTTAAGAATCACTGTCATTGTTATTCCTGTGTACATGTAGAAAGAAAGAATATAAGCACACAAATAGGAGAAAGTTTCCAGAATCTGCCTTCAGATGCATGCAGTCCAACTTTTATACTTCTCTATTCAGTCATTAATGGCAAAATTTTCCATACAATATTATTACCTAGGTTATCAGGAACACTGAAAAAGAAATCTATAAAATTATCAAAAGCCATTGGTGCTAGATTCATAAACTGATTGCATTTAGTTATAGCTAGACTACTTATCTCACTTCAAAAGTACTTTTTCACCACCTTCCCTCTCTCTCAAACTAAAAAACAAACAAATAAACAAACAAAAACTTTCAGAGAGCTTTAAAAATATTCCATTTAACTTCCAGATTATTAAAACTCATCTTGGAATCATGAATACACTATTGGGCTCAAAAACATTTCTTGTGTCAACAACCACCCAAATTCTTTGTTATGTAATTCTTAAATATACTTTATGTCCTGCTGTGTTCTGAATGTTTGTGTCCCCCTGTAATTCATATGTTGAAATGTAATCACCAACGTGATGATGTTAGGAGGTTGTGTTTTTAGGCAGTGATTGGATCACAAGCTCATAGTAGTCATTAATTAGATTAGTATCCTTATAGAAGAGGCTTCAGAAAGCTGATTAGTCTCTTCTACCATGTGAAGGATACAGGAAGAAGTCATCACCTTAAATATGGGTCCTAAACAGAAATCAATTCTACCTCAGTCTGGATCTTGGGAGTCCTAGCCTCTAGATCTGTGATAAAGAAATTTCTATTGTATAAAATCTATCCAGTTTATGATATTTTCTTATAGTGGACCAAATGGACTAAGAAATTCACTTACATACTTAACTTACTATTGGCTTTGTGAGGCCACCCGAAGAGATATTCTTGTTAAAAAGCAACAGTATTAATCTGTTTTTTTATGTTAAGGGTGAGTCTTTCTTAATTGAGGAGTCTTGAACCTTTGTCTTTCTTTTTTTTTTTTTTTTTTTTTTTTTGAGACGGAGTCTCGCTCTGTCGCCGGGGCTGGAGTGCAGTGGTGTGATCTCAGCTCACTGCAAGCTCCGCCTCCCGGGTTTACGCCATTCTCCTGCCTCAGCCTGCGGAGTAGCTGGGACTACAGGCGCCCGCCACGTCGCCTGGCTAGTTTTTTGTATTTTTTTTAGTAGAGACAGGGTTTCACCGTGTTAGCCAGGATGGTCTCGATCTCCTGACCTCGTGATCCGCCCGTCTTGGCCTCCCAAAGTTCTGGGATTACAGGCTTGAGCCACCGCGCCCAGCCATTGAACCTTTGTCTTTCTAAGCCTATTTTAGTTCTACCTCCCACTGTTTATAATCCAGAAGCACTTGGCTTCTCAAATACTGTGAGTCCCTTTATCTCTACTTTAAAATCAGCCATTTTTTCTGATCTCATTTTTTTAATAAAGTTGCTAAAATCAGCAAGTAACTGTAAATAAAAATTGATACTGTAGCATTTTACAACTCCTTACCCTAGAGATACAGGAGTAGTGAGCTCACAATCTGTTGTTCAAGTTATAACAGGTGAGAGTTCACCAAATTTTTGCCACAAGATAACATAGATCTCCATTTTCCCAATTTGCCATATTTATTCCTTTGATTTCAACTTCTGAACTGCTAACTCAATGCCATATATTTTAGATTTGTTAAAGCATTACTTTAGTATAGAACACTAATTGTCTTGCAGTGCTCTAAACTGTTTTCAGTTATCAGCTTCTCTCTGCAGGCAGGTCATCCCTGACAAATGCTCAACTCTCAGCAGAGAGGGTAGTTTCTCTCTGCAACTGGTCCTCTTGTCATCTCTCCATCTTCTCTTCTGCTCTGGCTAAGACTAGAGGGGAGAGCTTTTGTGAGTCTCAGAGGGGAGGAAGTACATGCCAGTTGGTCCATGGGTGGCCACAGGCAGCCCAGAAAAGGTACCACAAGTCCTCACTCCAGTCTGTGGGACAGACAGCCTGGTCCCAGTTTTCAGGCCCACACTGTCCTGAAGGTGTGGCCTTACCAGGGACCTGCCCCTTCACGCAGGGGACTGTCTGCCTCCTGCTGACATTTATGGCACCCAGGCTTGACCCTGGGTGAGACTGGAAAGGGCACCAACACCAGGGAGAAACCAGGCAGTGGGAGCAGGCACTTCCAAGCCTGCATGGGCAGGGGGGCATTTCTGGGCCCCCAAGAGTGCAGTGATGCCTGAGTCAGTAGCCGCAGTTTCAGTTTGGGAAGCTGCAGCTGTTCAGGGGATGGGCGTGGTTCCTGCTTTCTCCATGGAGTGGGAGGCCCCGGTGTGCAGCTGTGCTGCTGCAGCAGCCATTGGGGAGTTCCTACTCCAACTAAGAAAGGGTGGGGCTCCCACTTGTCCCTTGCTTTCGCCAGCTGCACATAACATGCAGCCCCAGCTGCACGTCCCTGCTACAGCCCGTTTGATGGCAGCAACAGGCTGTCTGGAGTGGTCACTGCCATCATTAGCCTCTTTCTTCCTGAATGGCAGCACTCACAATGCTGATTCTAAGGTCTTGAAATGAAAGACATGTCTAATTTTCATAAATAAAAACATCTTCCAATCAATTATGAATATAAGATATCTATTTGACATGACATATTTTGGTATGAGGGATTTTCTTTACTCTTTAAAAATATCTATCAAAGTAGAATCAATAAGCTTGATCAGAGCCCTGAATTCTTGTGATTATCTCTGTAATGGACGACTTATTCTGCCCACATTGCTTAACACAACCTCCTGAAACATCATGGACCAAGGTCTTAGCTAAGAAGTAACAGAAAATACTTTGTTCAGCATTTTTATGAGTTGACGCCAATGAATTCCAATGAAGAAAACAATGAGTCATAGTCACGTGCAAAGATTATTTTTAATCCAAACAATAATGTTGTATTATTCTAACTGATATGGGTTGACTGTGTCCCCACCCAAATCTCAACTTGAATGTTATCTCCCAGAATTCCTACATGTTGTGGAAGGGACCCAGGAGGAGGCAATTCAATCATGGGGCCTGTCTTTCCTGTGCTATTCTCGTGATAGTGAATAAGTCTAAGGAGATCTGATGGGTTGGGGTTTCCGTTTTGGCTTCTCTCATTTTTTTTCTTGCTACTGACATGTAAAAAGTGCCTTTCACCTCCAGCCATGATTCTGAGGCTTCCCCACCCATGTGGAACTGTAAATCCAATTAAACATCTTTTTCCTCCCAGTCTTGGGCATGTCTTCATCAGCAGCATGAAAATGGACTAATACAGTAAATTGGTGCCAATAGAATAGGGCGTTGCTGAAAATATACCTGAGAATATGGAAACGACTTTGGAACTGGGTAACAGGAAGAGATTGGAGCAGTTTGGAGGGCTCAGAAGAAGATAGAAAAACGTGGGAAAGTTTGCAACCTCCTAGAGACTTGTTGAATGGCTTTGACATAATTGCTGATAGCATTACGAACATAAGCTCCAGGCTGAAGTGGTCTCAGACGGAGATTAGGAACTTGTTAGGAACTGGAGCAAAGGTGACTCTTGTTATGTTTCAGCAAAGATACTGGCAGCATTTTGCCCCAGCCCTAGAGATTTACGAAACTTTGAACTTGAGAGAGATGATTTAGGGTATCTTGTGGAAGAAATTTCTAAGCAAGGAAGCATTCAAAAACTGACTTGGGTGTTTTTAAAGGTGCTCAGTTTAAAAAGAGAAGCAGAGCATACAAGTTTGGAAAATTTGCAGTCTGACCATGTGATAGACAAAAAAATAAAAAAAAATAAAAAAAATTTTCTGGGGAGAAATTTTAGCCAGCTACAGAAACTTGCATAAGTAGGAAGGAGCCTAATATCAATCTCCAAGATGGTGGGGGAAAATGTCACCAGGCCATGTCAGAGACCTCCATGGTAGTCCCTCCTATGGACTGGAGGTCCATAAGGAAAATTTTGTTTCATGAACCAGGCCCAGGGTCCCCATTCTGTATGTGATCTAGGGACTTGGTGTCCTGTGTCCCAGCCATTCCAGCCTTGGCTGGAAGAAACCAACATACAGCTGGGGCTGTGGCTTCAGAGAGTGGATGCTCCAAGCCTCAGCATTAACCCAAAAGTCCACAGTCCGAAGTCTCAACTGAGACAAGGCAAGTCCCTTCCACCTATGAGCCTGTAAAATCAAAAGTAAACTAGTTACTTAGTAGATACAATGAACGTTCAGGTATTGGGTAAAAATACAGCCATTCCAAATGGGAGAGATTCGCCAAAACAAAGGAGTTACAGTATCCATGCAAGTCTGAAATCACCCCATGTAGTGTTGAGCCTGTGTGTGCACAGTAGTCAAGAATTGAGGTTTGGGAACCTCCACCTAGATTTCAGAAGATGTATGGAAATGCCTAGATGCCCATGCAAAAGTTTGTTATAGGGGTGGGGTCCTAATGGAGAACTTCTGCTAGGGCAGTGCAGAAGGGAAATATAGGGTCGGAGCCTGCACACAGAGTCTCTACTGGAGCACTGTGTAGTGGAGCTGTGAGAAGAGAGCCACCGTCCTCCAGAGTCCAGAATCGTAGATCCACCGATAGCTTGCACCCTGGGCCTGGAAAAACCACAGACACTCAATGCCAGCCCATAAAAGCCACTGAGAGGGAGCCTGTATCCTGCAAAGCCAGAAGGGTGGATCTGCCCAAGACCATGGGAACCCACCTCTTGCATCAGTGTGGCCTGGATGTGAGGCATGGAGTCAAAGGAGATAATTTTGGAGCTTTAAAATTTGACTGCCCCACTTGATTTCAGAGTTGCATGGATACCGTAACTCCTTTGTTTTGGCGAATCTCTCCCATTTGGAATGGCGGTATTTTTACCCAAGACCTGAACTCTCATTGTATCTATTAAGTAACTAGCTTACTTTTGATTTTACAGGCTCATAGGTGGAAAGGACTTGCCTTGTCTCAGTTGAGACTTCAGACTGTGGACTTTGGGTTAATGCTGAAATGAGTTAAGACTTTGGGGGGTCTGCTGGGAAGGCATGATGGGTTTTCAAATATGAGGACATGTGATTTGGAGGGGTTAGGGGTGGAATGACATGGTTTGGCTGTGTCCTCACCAAAATCTCAACTTGAACTGCAGCAACAGAATCACCCCATATTGTGGGAGGCACCTGGGGGAGGTATAAATCATGGGGACCGGTCTTTCCCATGCTATTCTTCTGATAGTGAATAAGTCTCATGAGATCTGACAGGTTTATCAGTGGTTTCCACTTTTGCTTCTCCATCATTTTCTCTTGCTGCCACCATGTAGGAAGTGCTATTTTCCTCCTGCCATGATTCTTAGGCCTCCTCAGCTATGTGGAACTGTAAGTCTAAATCGCTTTTTCTTCCCAGTCTCAGGTATGTCTTTATCAACAGGGTGAAAACAGATTAACACACCAACCAGTAGAGGTGTTCAACCTTTGCAGAGAATATAAAGATTTACCTTCCCATTGAAATTGTTCCAGGCATAAAATATTTAACTGTTTTTAAGACAAAAAATATCCTCTAACATTTTAATAGATAGCTATACAATTTGGATTTTCTAATGTGATTAGATGTTCTAATAACAGGCCAAAGTCCAAGTCTGGTTACAATGTCAAATATCAATGGTAGCATCTAGCTGTTCATTAAAGGCAATTGTAGTTGTACCTGAAACTACTTCAAACTATTCAAATGATCCACGTCTAAATAAACCATGTCATTAATATTATTCGCCTCAATGACTCTTACTTTTCTACAATACAAAACAAATTTACGCTGTTAAAATGTGTTTTTGTCAGCTAAAGTCAATTAATTTACTTGGTAATGCAGCACGTAATTTTTAAGGCACTTCCGCTGAAAGCTTTTATGTTGGTAACTAATTCAAAAAAAATTTTTAAAGCGATACCATCATCTCATGTGTTTATGATGTGCTTTTACCATTGATGCAGTTTTAATATCAATAACCATTAGTTAATTTTTTTGGTATAATAGAAATAATTTTGACACACAATATTCTTGGACATTTTGGGTGACATTAGTGTCAGTGAAGGAAATTAAACAAAGCTATAAAGGTACTTTATTGTTTTTCATTTTTGATATTTTTCTTTTTATCCTAGAGACTGATGTGAGAAATAGCAGACATGCACAATCCCATTGAAGCACTACAATTTCTTTTATGAAAGGAAGAAACTTTTCTGAGCATAATATATATCCTATACCATCTAGAAACAGTTTGAAGTGAAATAACTTCACAGTCTGGCGTATATGTTGAGTTATTTAAATGCAGAAGATTTTCAGAAAAGAGGGAAAAACTGCTTTTGAGACAATTTAATGAAGTTACAAAACTCACATGAATATAAATTGTAAAATTTGTGCTCCAAAAAATAAAAGTCATAAACTTTGAAGACATACTTCCTAAGAGAAATTAAAATATGACATAGAATGTGAAATAATAGACATTGGAGACTCAGAAAGGTAGGAGAATGAGAGGTGACTAAGGAATAAGATATTAATTAATGGGCATAGTATACATTACTCACATGATTGTTACACTTTTAAAAGCCCAGACTTCACCACTACATAATATATTTATGTAACAAAACCGCACTTGTACCCCTTTAATTTTTACTAAAACAAAGATAAAATTTGGCAGAAGTCTTAACATTTTTAAAATTATATGCATTTTTTTTATCTTTTACTCTAATGGATAGTTAGTGTTTCTAAAGTTTTATTTATAGACATTAATAAAAGACAACATTTGAGAATTCAATTAGGCTATTCAGGATTTCTCAGAATGGTGATTATCCCACAGTTCTTTAAAAGTGCCTCAATCATAATATTCCGTTGTTGCTTTTTCAGCCTTTACTTTTACATGTGACCTTTCCTCAGTTGCAAATGGGCTTTTGGCAGATACGTGCAAATATTTTTCTTTAATGATATTGGTACTAATATTTTAAATATCTAAAATTAGTTTAAGTATTTCCTTTTGAGACTATTATTACACTGCCATTTAGAGAAAATAATTATATCCTGAAATTTATAGACTTAGCATATCTTGATGAATCCTTTATATATTAGAGTAAAAAATGAATGTAGCCATGGTAGTGATTAAATCCACACCCTTTAGTTTTAGTTTATTTGATAAAATATTTATTTCATGAACACACGGACAGAAACAACGTCCTTATTTCATCCGTCTCTAGTAGTACAGTATTAGAATCACCAGCTTTATGAAAGATATATTTAGTGAGTACATTTATGTTATTTTAATTACTTTATTATACTGCATTTGTCATCCCTAGGTCTTTAATCCTTTATGACTGTTATATTTTCTAAAATTATAATAATTTGGAGTTAATTTTCAAATTAAGATAAAAGATAAATATATGTTTAAATATAAATTATTGTTACTTGTTCAAATCGTAAACTCAGTGTGCATATGGTAGCTACATTATAATGAAAAGAATACATGGTTTGGGGTTAGAGAAGTTAGAGCTAAATCTCATCTATTCCCCTAATAATTATTGTGGCTGTAGACAATATTATATCAGGAAAAGTAATAAACCATGATGCCAGATAGATGTACTAAAATTTCATTTTTTGCCATTTATGAGTAATAATGACTTTGGCGATTTTTATAAACCACAAAAAATTTCACTCTTTATTTCCAAAATGGAGGATGATAGCATTCACATTATAGGGAATATGTATTAAGATAGATATAAATGAACTATAAAACACTGGAAACAGTGAGCTTTCAATAGATGCTTCTTTCAGCATTCAATTCTGTTTTCTAGTCCCTTTTTAAACTAAAGCATAGACTATGAAAACTTTATAACTTGGAGGATTGAGTTAATTACTGTGAAACTGCTAGAATTGCAGCATATTTTTGTAGGATCTAAAAAATGTATCTTGTGTTTTAAAGGACATTTTTTCAGTACAAAAATAAGGGGCCTAATTCTTGAAAATAATTCAAGTGTTAATTTAATAGATTTTTTTTTTATATTTTTCATGTGCCAGCCACCATATTAAATAGAGATAAGACATTCTGCTCTGCTTCATGGATATTCTAAAGGGGTAGATATATAAAAGGCAAGTTAAAATTGAAAAAAAAATATAAACAAATAAAATCAAATTGTGATGTGCTATAAAATTAAGTTAGAAAACAGAAAATCCTGAGGAAATGAAGGAGCATGCTGCATTATGGATAGATAGGCTTCAAATAAATTCCTAGTAAGAAATTGTAATTAAAAAACAGATAAGGTAATGATGCAAACAATGAGTGAAAGAGCATTCCAGGCAGAAGGAATAGTATATAAAGGAGCCACGAAGTAAGAAATTATTTGGAGTTTGACATGTTTAAGAAACCGAAAGAATGTAAATGTGCTTGTGGTTTAATGTGCCAAATTAGTTTGAATATATAAATAAGATTAAATAACTAGGAAATACAGATTATATTTGGACTTGTAGGGTAAAAAAAAATTCTAGATTTTAACTGTAAATGCAATAGAGTGCTCTTGAATAAATTTAAGTGTGTAAATGACATCATCTAATTCATATTTGAAGGTTTATCTTGCTGATACATGTAGAATGAACTGAAGGAGGAGAAAAAAAAAAAAAAGGAAAGAAAGAAACTAGTTAGAATGCTGTTTCTACTGCAGCTAACAGCGATAGTGGCCCAGATCAAGATTTTAACAGTGAATAAAGAATATACAGGGCTTGTGTATGGATTAACAAAGGAGAATATGAAAAAGGTAGAAATCAAGAACGATTCCTAGATTCTGACCGTGGGTCACTTGGATAATTGGTAATAATATTCACTTTATTCATGGAAGTGGGAAACACCTACTTGAGTAGAGACTATATTTATATAGAAAAAACTAGACATATTGAATTACTCCAAGAGGAAATTTGAAATAAGTAGTTTAATATTTTCCCTTAAACATAAAGTATATATTGTAATGCATTCCACAGTTTATTCATTTATCAAAACATCATGTTGTACACTTTGAACATATACAATTTTTATTTATCAATTCTACCTCAATAACGTTGAGAAAAAACTGGCTAAGTATAAACTATGAATGCCAATAAAGAAAGATTAACTTGTTTAAGAGCAAGAAAATTCAGACTATAGGGATTACTACATTTATGATAATGGTATTTTGTCAACCAAAAATTTATATAAATGTGCCGACAAAATTTATTTACTCAAAAACTTTATAAATGCAAAAGTAAAGCATCATTAAATCACTTATGTTTTACTTTTAATTATGTTTCCATTATATGAAATAAAGTTTATACTGGAAAAGATGTAGCGCATATCTACCATGCCTATGACAAAGCATTGGTACTTTGTTTAGCAAAGCCTTTAGCTTCCTTTTATTCATTTCTCAGAGATATTATAGTTACATTTATTTCATTCATAGTTATTTTTACTTTATTTAATGTTCCTTAGAATTATTTCCCCAAATATGTATATTTTATTTTTTCCATTAGTTTCTATTATATTATAAAATATATGACACAAAGTTTCTAATCTTAGAATTTTAGACCACAGTTAATTTGGAAGTCACCTGTTTTAAGCTGATTAAATAATGAGAATGACAGGAAATAGTCTCTAAAGTACCTAGAGAAAAAAAAAAATATCTGCAGTTTAATAGCACAGATAAAGTTTAAGGGCTTATCTTTGCTGTTTTTTTCCTTAAAGACATGTATTAAAGAATGACCATCTCTGTAAGAGATAAGAGTAAGTTTGGTTATCATCCTTTGTTAATTGCAACCATTGATCTTTTCTATAAAGATTCATTTATAGCTAAGTCCATGCATTTGTCTTCCAATTTATAGTTGTCAAAGCACAGAAAAGTTTAACTGTTTTCTATTTTGTCAGAAAACAAAAGTACGTCTTATAATTTTTCTTAAGTTTTATGTGACATTAGTACCACAAGGAAAGGAAGCGGTGCCAATATTAATCGAAAGCCTACTTTGTTTAAGATATCATGCTAAGAACTTTCACAATCCTTTCCCTAACCTAGCTAAACAGGCTTAAAAGTACAAATGTCACATTAAGGAAATCTAGTATGATTTGTGAATGGGAAACTTTCCCAAGATCATAAAGGTAATCTCATAAAATGGTTTTCTGTTTTCAAAGCTATAAATGCCTACAGTATCTCACTACTTATTCATGTCTTTATGACAATTTGTTTAAACAATTATTTTAAACAATAGAAAAATAGTAATAAATGATGTATATAAAATATAGCTTGTATTAATTTACCCTCACTGCAGCCTTTGCATCTCTTTTCAATACCAAATGGTCCATAGGTGTTTGATACCAAGCTCTTGGCCTCCTGTGGATTGTGAGTAAAATCTTGAGAGCTCAATTTAACGATACCCTATAGTGATGCTTACTTTTTAAAATAAAAACATTATTATCATTTTCAAAAGAGAAGAATATTTAGAATTAGATACCATTATTAAGTAAATTTAATGAATAAAAATTGCATTCTGAATATTCACAATAATCATCTGTTTTTACTCTCCAAAGTGCCACAATTTGGAAGATAAATTGTGTTACTGTGGGTACTATAGAAGTGTATTTCAGGTGTTACAGTAGCATAGAGAATAAAAGCAAAAATGGACTATGAATCAAAGAAAGCTTTCTGAAAGTCACTGCCAACTTTATTTAATAGATGAAAAAATCAAGATTAAGAAAATATCATGTAAGTCAACAAGATGGCAGAATAAAAAGTACATAGAAACACTGATTTAACCACAATATGAAAACTAAAATATCTTCATGAGTTTTCCATAATCTAGCTAAAAATATTAGTACCCCAGACAAGCATAAAGATGAAAACAACCACATTGAAATGGATAGAAAGAGCAATTTTACTTTATCCATGTCGGCCCCTCTACCTAGCCTTCACAGCTCAGTGCCAAGAGAGACAGCCCTGGCCTGCAACTTCCTCCTTGAGAAGAAAAGAGATATTAGAACATAGGTCCAATGGTGCAAGGTTTCAAAGCTCTACCTAAAGGGCTTGTTTTGGTATCTCCTCACTCCTCATTCACAATACTGATGAAGCTGGAACAAATTAGAGACATGACAGGATGCTAAGAAAAACAGAAAAAGGCAGGTGGCTTACAGGTGCCAACATAACTTTGTTCAACTGAGGATGTAGAACTTGAAACTTCTTCCCTGGAAGGGAATAAAAGTAGTGAGTATGCTTCCAACATCCTGACTTTTCAGAGAGTGATCTGAGGGATTGATTTGTCTTGCCTCATCCTTCATTTACATTGAGAGTAAGAGAAACAGAGAAATAGAGTGTGTTTCTGGAGATCAGGGTTATGGGAGGTCTTCCCAAGGAAATCATATTCATTTAGCCTTATTGGGGCAGTGATGAGGAGCTGCCTGGTGGCCACTGGGAAAAGAAAACATTGAGGCAGCTTGCCACTGCACCAGAGAGCTTGCAGAGCCCCAGAAAGACCCCACAACGAGTAGAAGATTACATTGCTCTCAAAAATAAAAACAGCAAATTAATCTAATTAGGACTTTCTATGCACTACTAGAGAAACCACATACACAGAAAATATTTGATAGGTCCCAGATCTTCTAGCCTGGTTGATTGGTAAAAATGTTTTTCTCTGTAAGTTAGACCCTTAAAGACGTGGAGGGGTAGCTGTCTTCTCAATTGCATTAATTCAGCACAAAATTTGAAAGAACATATAAAAAAAGGCAAACATCACTGAACTAAAGGAACAAAATATGTCTCCAGAAACTGACCCCAAAGAAACAGGTATATGATTTACCTGACAGAGATCTCTAAATTACATTCATAAAGACACTTAACAAGTCAGATACATGTCTCGTGAGAAAAAAGGAGGATAAACAATATTCAGAGAAAAAAATAATTTACGGGTTGCCTTAAGAGACCATGAGCGAGATAAGAAAAAGGAAAGCGGACCGGGCGCGGTGGCTCAAGCCTATAATCCCAGCACTTTGGGAGGCCGAGACAGGTGGATCACGAGGTCAGGAGATCGAGACCATCCTG